>NW_026607052.1:700000-762500 GCF_029890125.1 Rhinichthys klamathensis goyatoka | reverse complement strand
ACACAGTTGCCGCAGATTTGTCGGCTGCACATCCATGATGCGAATCTCCCGTTCCACCACATCCCAAAGATGCTCTATTGGGTTGAGATCTGGTGACTGTGGAGGCCATTTTAGTACAGTGAACTCATTGTCATGTTCAAGAAACCAATTTGAAATGATTAGAGCTTTGTGACATGGTGGAAGTAGCCATCAGAGAATGGGTACATGGTGGCCATAAAGGGATGGACATGGTCAGAAACAATGCTCAGGTAGGCCGTGGCATTTAAACGATGCCCAATTGGCACTAAGGGGCCTAAAGTGTGCCAGGAAAACATCCCCCACACCATTACACCACCACCACCAGCCTGCACAGTGGTAACAAGGCATGATGGTTCCATGTTCTCATTCTGTTTACGCCAAATTCTGACTCTAACATCTGAATGTCTCAACAGAAATCAAGACTCATCAGACCAGGCAACATTTTTCCAGTCTTCAACTGTTCAATTTTGGTGAGCTCTTGCAAATTGTAGCCTCTTTTTCCTATTTGTAGTGGAGATGAGTGGTACCCGGTGGAGTCTTCTGCTGTTGTAGCCCATCCGCCTCAAGGTTGTGCGTGTTGTGGCTTCACAAATGCTTTGCTGCATACCTCGGTTGTAACGAGTGGTTATTTCAGTCACTGTTGCCCTTCTATCAGCTCGAACCAGTCTGGCCATTCTCCTCTGACCTCTGGCATCAACAAGGCATTTCCGCCCACAGAACTGCCGCTCACTGGATGTTTTTTCTTTTTCGGACCATTCTCTGTAAACCCTAGAGATGGTTGTGCGTGAAAATCCCAGTAGATTAGCAGTTTCTGAAATACTCAGACCAGCCCTTCTGGCACCAACAATCATGCCACGTTCAAAGTCACTCAAATCAACTTTCTTCCCCATACTGATGCTCGGTTTGAACTGCAGGAGATTGTCTTGACCATGTCTACATGCCTAAATGCACTGAGTTGCCGCCATGTGATTGGCTGCTTAGAAATTAAGTGTTAACGAGCAGTTGGACAGGTGTACCTAATAAAGTGGCCGGTGAGTGTATATGATAGATTCATCAGTCAAATACAACAGTACATTTATCTTATGGTTGGAGGGAGGAAGATTTTTCACAATATAGGAAAAGTGGGTAACACTTATTGTTTTCCCTGGTAACTAACCAGTAGTCCCCTAATAAGGCTGAGTTGGGCGTTCACCAGTAAGTACTGGTTAACTGATTAGTTCCCTAGTAAGTAGAGCCCGACCGATATGGATTTTTAGGGGCCGATGCCGATACCGATAAAAAAAAGCCAGATACCGATATATCGGCCGATATTATTTATGTGTATATTATAATACAGTAGCAATATTATGTATGTGTATTATAGTACAGTACCAGTCAAAAGTTTGGACACACTTTCCTATTGGTGTGTACAAACTTTTGATGGGTACTGTATATAGAATACACAGTATAAACAGAATAAATATATAAACATTTTGCAATGATCACTCAAATGTGGTGATCAAACACTTGTGTGACAAAGATATGTAATGGAGACAGGGTGAATAATAGATTGAGAATGATACATTTGAGCTGTAACCAAACTAGTTTGCATTGCATGTTATATTATAAATACTGTTGCATAATCTTCACTAACGACTTTGTCTTTTAATTTAGTCATGTTATATAAAACATAACATATCAATAAATATATCAAAAGTGTCACTGACAAAACCTTATTCAATTCAATTCAAATGTATTTGTATAGCGCTTTTCACAATACATATTTCAACGCAGCTTGCACAGAGAATGCACACAGAAAGTGCATTTCAGAAATGTCCATAGAAAAAATACAGTTAGTTAATTATGTAGGCTATTAATTTAATGTAAAATATTATCTTCTATTTTTAGTCTTAATTCCTCTAATCTCTACCAGTGGAGGACGAACTCAGATCTTTTTACTAAAGTAAAATTAATAATATAATGAAAACGTTTTTAATTACATATGTACAGTAGTTTTATGCTATTTTTTAAATAAGTAGTAAGCAAAATGTACTTAACGTGAAACATAGTGGTATAATTATATAAAGTATTGCTTGTGTAACATAGCGTTAGGCAGAATGAGCTTCAACACTGTCCACACCGGACGCGGCCGTTATTGCTAGAATGTTTTTTCCAGTGCAAAAAATATATATTTTTAATGTAGTAGTTTGTCTTATCATAGCCTACAAATGTCTCATTTTACTCGATTTACTGAAGCCTGTAAACCGCATTTGCAGCTGCACAGCCGTGTGTATATCTATGCTGAAGAGCAAAGATCTATGCTCTATCATAGGCTGCGCTGCGGCAACTGCACATCCAATGGCGTGGGCGCCTCTGACGTGCGACCAATGAGCCAACTCTACGTCATTACACGTCAGAGCCTGTCAAGGGGGCGCCAAGTCCCCGAATTTGCCATTATAGCAGTTCATGTTGAACTTCACGAGTGCAAAAACAGGCGATTATCGCCAAATACAGGCTTATGTCAGTAAAATAAAATGCATGGGGTTTAACACATTCGGTCAAAGTAGTTATTTACTCGTGTAATCAATTTTTTTCCTGTTTTACAGACGGCGTTTGAGACTTAATTAGCTTATAAACTCGTCACATACATTTCCGAAAATAAGATATAACGTTAACTAAAAGAAAACTCACCATAACAATCCTAGGTTAGCTGTAGGCTATAAATGACAAATGAGCGTCCGTCTCAAAGCTGCGCCAAATGGCGGACAGAACCTTAAAAACCCCGGACTGGAACATTTCATACATATCGAAGTGCCATTTACTTAAACAATGCAAATTCAATCGTAAATATGCCTTTTGACGACCTCAATATCAGCGGTTCAAAATGTGATCTGATTTCTAATTTGCGATCGGTAGGCTATTATGTAGTTTAAACGACCCAGACTCAAAATAGCGTTCCCATCAGTAATCAAGCTAACTGCCTATAACTAAGACAATTAAACAAAACTTTATGTGGTTTATATCTCACCGTTTGATGTTATATAAATCAACTTACTTGGAGCAGTGCAAAGCTGCGTGTCCTGTCCGTCGTCCTCAGCTCTTGAAAGGGGGGGGGGGGGGGGGGGGGGGGGGGCAGAAGCATCTCCAACCGTTACTTCTACAACCCAATGCGTTGGGTTGACATTTATAAACCAACGTTGGGTCAAACTGACCCAACCCTAGATCCAACTGCCTCAACCCAACATTTGGGTTAGGGAAACAACCCAGCGCTTTTTAGAGTGTACCAACGCTATCTCACGACCAATTCGTACGAATTCGTACGAGTGATTAAAAGGTGGCTAATTCGTACTAATTCATACGACCTCACTCGTACGAATTCGTATGATTTGCCTAAACCCACGTGATGGGTAGGTTTAGGGGCGGGGTCAGGGGTAGGTCATTCGTACGAATTCATACGAATTTGGTAACTCGTAAAATATGTACGAATTAGCAAAAATCGTACGAATTTGTACGAGTGAGGTCGTCTGAATTAGTACGAATTAGCCACCTCGTAAAATTCGTACGAATTACCGTGAGATCGGGCTGGAAAATACAATGAAGGAGACTGGTTTAATCAACAGAAACTCAAATTATTATGTTATCTGAACTACATAAGGGTGAAACTCGAAAAAATAGAATATAGTGCAAAAGTTTATTTATTTCAGTAATTCAACTTAAAAGGTGAAACTAATATATTATATAGACTCATTATATGCAAAGTGAGATATTTCAAGCCTTTAATTGTTATAATTGTGATGATTATGGCTTACAGCTTATGAAAACCCCAAAGTCAAAATTAGAATATTGTGAAAAGGTTTTCATAAGCTGTAATCCATAATCATCAAAATTATACCAAATAAAGGCTTGAAATATCTCATTTTGCATGTAATGAGTCTATATAATATATTAGTTTCACCTTTTAAGTTGAATTACTGAAATAAATTAACTTTTGCACAATATTCAAATTTTTTGAGTTTCACCTGTAAATGATCTAAGTGGATTTGTCAAAAGAAAATATGTTGCGATAACAAATCATGAAGACTCTGATTGCCGAGTCGTTGTCGAAGATCTCACAGAGAATGTGTTCAAACATACATCATCAAGACTAGTCAAGACATTATTAAACAACATCCCAGTGTTGTGTAATGCAGTTACTGTACGCAGATCTGCCCTCATAAGTACATGAAGGCCCAGAGCCGTCAGTCAAACCTCCAGACCATCTCTGATCTTACATTAGTTCTGCTATCAGCATAATCATGTTATCAGCAAATGTACTCTTTCATCCCCAACAAAGACGGGCTGTTCATAATCTTCTGTTTCTCTCATTGTCCGACCAAACACTTCATGACACAATTACACTGTATAAGAGTGATTGTGTCTTAAAACTAAAGTCAAATTACCTGGGGACACAGCAAAAAAAAACAAAAAATAAAACATGAAAAAAGTGTAGTAATAATATTAATAACTGCATAAATACACATAATTGAAAATAAATAAATACAAATATTTTATTACATGTATTAAATTATTATTATATATTTTTTATAATTCTCATATACACTCACCTAAAGGATTATTAGGAACACCATACTAATACTGTGTTTGACCTCGCCTTCAGAACTGCCTTAATTCTACGTGGCATTGATTCAACAAGGTGCTGAAGGCATTCTTTAGAAATGTTGGCCCATATTGATAGGATAGCATCTTGCAGTTGATGGACATTTGTGGGATGCACATCCAGGGCACGAAGCTCCCGTTCCACCACATCCCAAAGATGCTCTATTGGGTTGAGATCTGGTGACTGTGGGGGCCATTTTAGTACAGTGAACTCATTGTCATGTTCAAGAAACCAATTTGAAACGATTCGAGCTTTGTGACATGGTGCATTATCCTGCTGGAAGTAGCCATCAGAGGATGGGGACATGGTGGCCATAAAGGGATGGACATGGTCAGAAACAATGCTCAGGTAGGCCGTGGCATTAAACGATGCCCAAATGGCACTAAGGGGCCTAAAGTGTGCCAAGAAAACATCCCCCACACCATTACACCACCACCACCAGCCTGCACAGTGGTAACAAGGCATGATGGATCCATGTTCTCATTCTGTTTACGCCAAATTCTGACTCTACCATCTGAATGTCTCAACAGAAATCGAGACTCATCAGACCAGGCAACATTTTTCCAGTCTTCAACTGTCCAATTTTGGTGAGCTCTTGCAAATTGTAGCCTCTTTTTCCTATTTGTAGTGGAGATGAGTGGTACCCGGTGGGGTCTTCTGCTGTTGTAGCCCATCCGCCTCAAGGTTGTGCGTGTTGTGGCTTCACAAATGCTTTGCTGCATACCTCGGTTGTAACGAGTGGTTATTTCAGTCAAAGTTGCTCTTCTATCAGCTTGAATCAGTCGGCCCATTCTCCTCTGACCTCTAGCATCAACACGGCATTTTCGCCCACAGGACTGCCGCATACTGGATGTGTTTCCCTTTTCACACCATTCTTTGTCAACCCTAGAAATGGTTGTGTGTGAAAATCCCAGTAACTGAGCAGATTGTGAAATACTCAGACCGGCCCGTCTGGCACCAACAACCATGCCACGCTCAAAATTGCTTAAATCACCTTTCTTTCCCATTCTGACATTCAGTTTGGAGTTCAGGAGATTGTCTTGACCAGGACCACACCCCTAAATGCATTGAAGCAACTGCCATGTGATTGGTTGATTAGATAATTGCATTAATGATAAATTGAACAGGTGTTCCTAATAATCCTTTAGGTGAGTGTATAATATCATCAAAATATCAGAAATATAGTAAATTTCATGTAAATAATAAATTATAAATGTATGAACAAATTATAAATAAAATACATGAAAATAGTGTAGTAATGATACATACCAATATTTGAAAATAAATATATACAAATATTTTTTTTACATTATATTTGTATAATTCTCATATATAATCTTATCAAAATATCAGAAAATATAGTAATAATAATAAATGATAATAAAAATGATAAATGTATAAACAAATTATACATAATAATACTTATTTTAACATTCTAGCAAGAGAAAAAATACATCACCTTATGCAAATTATTCTCAGCATACATCCTTATGGTGCTTGAGATTGCAGTATTGTTTAGTGCTAACATAAACACGTGAGGAATGAACTCGCTCACCTCACTTTAACACTTCTTCCGGCGGGCTATGATGGAGACAACACAAAAATAACTAACTTTAAACATGATTGACTTGAAACTGCAGCTTGTTTTAATTTATGCCACATCTTAGGGGCAAGTATTCCAATTAGTGTCTAATTTATGTAGTTACCGGGTACTAATTCCAAGCAGCTTGATTGGTTTTGCGAATGTATGTGTGATTTGAGCGTGTGGAAAAGCTCCTGAAAGCCATCAAGTCTGCATGTAGTCGGCATGCCACACACACACACTGTGGAGAAGAAACATGATTTTGGTTCATTAGTGACGGTTGTGCTGTGGAAGGGAGCCTGACAATGTTCGTACAGTTGATTTAATGTGCAAATTTAGGACCAGCATGTCACGTTTAGTTTAGGCAAAAGAGTTTGTTAATTAAAACATTTTGGTGGATTATCAGTCACATGTTTTGAGCTAATGTCGCAAATTAGCCACAGTAGATCAGGTGTTTCAGACCGTTAGCTAAAGGAAAGCTACTTATCTGTGACTATATCATATATAATGTTTGGTGTTGTGCTGCTTCAATACTATGAATATAAATATCTAAATACTCTAAATCCTCAAGCATATCATGTGAATGCTGTGAACAGGTTCTGAACTGGTAAGAGCTGAATGCCTAAAGAATTATCCACGGTCGTCCCGAAACCACACGTTTCTCTCTGTGAAACACACACTCGGCACAGCTCGAGCCTCGAGTCGCTTACTAACACATCTAATGTACCAATGCATGCATGACTCAGGCCATCTTGCATTTATATTGCTTGGAACAATATTTGTGCATTTGTTTGTTGTCTTTTTTCTAGCACAGACTTTAACAATGATATAATGAAAGTGAATTCTAATGTAATGACAATATTATTACAATTTAAAATAGCATAGTTCTCTGTTTGAATACATAGAAAAGTGTAATTTATTCCAGCATCATTACTCCAGTCTTCAGTGTCACACGATCCTTCAGAAATCACTCTAATATGATGATCTGATGCTCAAGAAACATTTATGATTATTATCAGTGTTGAAAACAGTTGTGCTGCTGCTTCATATTTTAGTGAAACCGTGATGCATTATGCTGGATTCACTGATAAATTTATCCTCATAACTTGTAAATATTTTAAATGTACTTGCTAAAAAACGTGAATGGTGTTTAATGCACGAGCAGCTCATAAAATACACATCCTCACATATTTTAAAACGTTCACCACTCTTTGAATTGCTTTTCTAAAAGGCATCTCTCCATTATTAACCATTGCATTGCTTTATATGCAGGATGTGCTTGTGAAAACACTGGGTTTGTTTGTTCCCCTTCGCAGAACTGTGGAATAGAGGGTTAAGCAGATATGCGTATGAAACGAATGCGTTCTCAGCAGTGCTGGCAGCAGGATCATGCTTCTTCTCTTCTCTTTCCTGGAGTCATCTATCTTCTGCCACATTAAAGATGTATGGCTTACATGGATGTGCTGTCGGGGGACAGAAACAAACATTATTCATCGAGAGAAAAAAGGAAGATTGTGAGCACAGGAAACCAAGCGAGGTTCATTCAGAGCAAACAGGAAACGCATCATCACAGAAGTGTGTGACTTGCTCTTAATCAGGGGCTTTTGGAGGCTCTTCATGTGTGTGTCTCTGTCTGAAGCTCTGCTGGAGAACCGCTGATCTTCGCCAATTCACAGATTAGCGTTTGTTAGAGGTTTACACGTGCGCACACAGACACTGATGCTGAATCCAGCGTGCGGCTTTAATCCCAGTAAGATGAATTACCTGATGCTGGCATCTCGAGTTGACATCGGAAGACACTAAATGCGTCTCTATAGCACGCATTGTGTTTATCGTGCAATTTATACGCGAAAATACGTTTTTGCGTGCATATGATAGCCTACGCATGGGTAGGTTTAGCAGTGGTGTGTATTACACGCAATAAAGTGCGTATCAAATGCACGCGAAAGCTGCGTATCATATGCACGTAAAAACTCACTTTCGCGTATAAATTGCACGATAAACACAATGCGTGCTATAGAGACGCATTTCCATGAGATCCGGCTGCGACGGCACATCTATGATCTTGATCAAACACAGGGATATTTCATGGTGCACTGAGGAGTTTCGGTGTTGGAGTGATAAACTGAACTCAGCGGTGGGCTTTTGCTTGAACAAAGTCATTACGTGCAACCAATGACTGAGCAGCTTTAAGAGAAACAGCGCAAATGCAACATGAGAGAGTAGATGGTGATCCATCAATGGATTCGCTCATGTCAGGAATGGATAAATCTGATGTGTCTCCATGTTATAACCATTCAGATATTCACAGTGTGATTCACAGTGTGATTTATTCCCATGACACATGCAAGTGATGACATCAATACATCAATCCCTGATGTAGACTTACACTCACCGGCCACTTTATTAGGTACACCTGTCCAACTGCTCGTTAACACTTAATTTCTAAGCAGCCAATCACATGGCGGCAACTCAGTGCATTTAGGCATGTAGACATGGTCAAGACAATCTCCTGCAGTTCAAACCGAGCATCAGTATGGGGAAGAAAGGTGATTTGAGTGACTTTGAACGTGGCATGATTGTTGGTGCCAGAAGGGCTGGTCTGAGTATTTCAGAAACTGCTAATCTACTGGGATTTTCACGCACAACCATCTCTAGGGTTTACAGAGAATGGTCCGAAAAAGAAAAAACATCCAGTGAGCGGCAGTTCTGTGGGCGGAAATGCCTTGTTGATGCCAGAGGTCAGAGGAGAATGGCCAGACTGGTTCGAGCTGATAGAAGGGCAACAGTGACTGAAATAACCACTCGTTACAACCGAGGTATGCAGCAAAGCATTTGTGAAGCCACAACACGCACAACCTTGAGGCGGATGGGCTACAACAGCAGAAGACTCCACCGGGTACCACTCATCTCCACTACAAATAGGAAAAAGAGGCTACAATTTGCAAGAGCTCACCAAAATTGAACAGTTGAAGACTGGAAAAATGTTGCCTGGTCTGATGAGTCTCGATTTCTGTTGAGACATTCAGATGTTAGAGTCAGAATTTGGCGTAAACAGAATGAGAACATGGAACCATCATGCCTTGTTACCACTGTGCAGGCTGGTGGTGGTGGTGTAATGGTGTGGGGGATGTTTTCCTGGCACACTTTAGGCCCCTTAGTGCCAATTGGGCATCGTTTAAATGCCACGGCCTACCTGAGCATTGTTTCTGACCATGTCCATCCCTTTATGGCCACCATGTACCCATCCTCTGATGGCTACTTCCACCATGTCACAAAGCTCTAATCATTTCAAATTGGTTTCTTGAACATGACAATGAGTTCACTGTACTAAAATGGCCTCCACAGTCACCAGATCTCAACCCAATAAAGCATCTTTGGGATGTGGTGGAACGGGAGATTCGCATCATGGATGTGCAGCCGACAAATCTGCGGCAACTGTGTGATGCCATCATGTCAATATGGACCAAACTCCCTGAGGAATGCTTCCAGCACCTTGTTGAATCTATGCCACGAAGAATTGAGGCAGTTCTGAAGGCAAAAGGGGGTCCAACCCGTTACTAGCATGGGGTACCTAATAAAGTGGCCGGTGAGTGTATATACAGGTCCATATCAATAACTGTATAACTGTATCTATCTATCCATCCATCCATCCATCCTTCTCTCTTTCCCATCCATGCATCCATCCATCCATCCTTCTCTCTTTCCCATCCATGCATCCATCCATCCTTCTCTCTTTCCCATCCATGCATCCATCCATCCATCCATCCATGCATCCGTCCATCCTTCTCTCTTTCCCATCCATGCATCCATCCATCCATCCTTCTCTCTTTCCCATCCATGCATCCATCCATCCATCCATCCTTCTCTCTTTCCCATCCATGCATCCGTCCATCCATCTATCCATGCATCCATCCATCCTTCTCTCTTTCCCATCCATGCATCCATCCATCCATCCTTCTCTCTTTCCCATCCATGCATCCATCCATCCATCCTTCTCTCTTTCCCATCCATGCATCCGTCCATCCATCTATCCATGCATCCGTCCATCCTTCTCTCTTTCCCATCCATGCATCCATCCATCCATCCTTCTCTCTTTCCCATCCATGCATCCGTCCATCCATCCATCTTTCTCTCTTTCCCATCCATGCATCCATCCACCCATCCTTCTCTCTTTCCCATCCATGCATCCATCCATCCTTCTCTCTTTCCCATCCATGCATCCGTCCATCCATCCATCCTTCTCTCTTTCCCATCCATGCATCCATCCATCCATCCTTCTCTCTTTCCCATCCATCCATTCGTGCATCCATCCTTATCTCTTTCCCATCCATGCATCCGTCCATCCATCCATCCTTCTCTCTTTCCCATCCATGCATCCATCCATCCATCCTTCTCTCTTTCCCATCCATCCATTCGTGCATCCATCCTTATCTCTTTCCCATCCATCCTTCTCTCTTTCCCATCCATCCATCCATCCATCCGTGCATCCATCCTTCTCTCTTTCCCATCCATCCATCCATCCTTCTCTCTTTCCCATCCATCCATCCATCAATCCATCCATCCATCCATCCTTCTCTCTTTCCCATCCATGCATCCATCCATCCATCCATCCATCCATCCTTCTCTTTCCCATCCATCCATCCATCCATCCTTCTCTCTTTCCCATCCATCCATCCATCCATGCATCCTTCTCTCTTTCCCATCCATGCATCCATCCATCCATCCATCCACACTTCTCTCTTTCCCATCCATGCATCCATCCATCCATCCATCCATCCATCCACCCTTCTCTCTTTCCCATCCATGCATCCATCCATCCATCCATCCATCCTTCTCTTTCCCATCCATCCATCCATCCATCCATCCTTCTCTCTTTCCCATCCATCCATCCATCCATCCTTGTCTCTTTCCCATCCATCCATCCTTCCATCCAAACTCAATAGATTCTTATAATGTTTGAAGTGGCATATATTGGTTTTATTGTTTTTAAATTTTAATCAGGGTCATATAATTAAATAAAACTAAATCCATAAAAAATCCACTAAAATGAATGTTAACTGAAATAAAATAAAATGTAGAACATGTTTTTTCTTCTAGTTGCCAAAGCAACATTTCTCATTTTCATTTAGTTTAACTAAATCTAAAGCTGAAATAAATATGTATTTAAAAAAACTATACAGACATATAAAAAACATATGGCAAAACACAACAAAATAACTAAAACCTTTTAGTAAAATTAAAATGGAAACGTAAAACATAAAAATAAAAACTAATAAATAATGAAAACTATAATAGTATCTCAGTGATACGACCACTGATTTCAATATTATGGATAATATTTCTCATCTAACAGCTGGGGAATTTGTATTCATTATTTATTTATTTGTACACAAGGCAGTGATTGAGGCAAGAAAATGTAGATGAGAAAGTAATTGTCAGTACAACATTAGGAGTCTGTCAACGCCTGCGCATCGTGTTCACCGCCTCGCATGTGTGTCTGGCTTCAGAAGTACTGTAGTGTACCTGTCCTGGGGAAGCCCACAGCTTTCTGAACACCTTCTGAATGTGTGTCCTTAGGTTTATTTAAACCAGTGTGTGCCTGGACTGGATCTGGCTTCGGCTTAACTGTAGTTAGAAACACATTTCTGTGTGTGCCATGGCCTGAGGCCAAAGCTTACCATTGGCAAAGCCAGGATGCCGCATAGCAAACTGATAGAGAAAGAAGAAACACAAAACACACTAGTGCTTGTCAGTCAGAAAACTCACACTGCAGTGAGTCTAGCTTACCACCACTGGGGTAAGCAAACAAATCATTTATTATTTTTGAAGCAATTAAAAATACGAACGTTCATACATTATAAAACTGGATTTTTTCTTTTCACTGTGTGCATCGTGGGGTTAAACAAGTGTCTGGCCGCAGCTGAAGTGCACATACTTCCAGAGTCTGTGTGAGAAGACTGTATCCGAATTCACAGTATTAAAAAAAACAGAGAGGTATTTCTACAAATGTTTGCTTAAAGGATTAGTTCACTTTTAAAAAAACTTTTGCTGATAATTTACTCACCCCCATGTCATCCAAGATGTCCATGTCTTTCTTTCTTCAGTCGAAAAGAAATTAAGGTTTTTGATGAAAACATTCCAGGATTTTTCTCCATATAATGCACTTTGCTGGGCACCAAACGGTTCAAGGTCCAAAAGACAGTTTCAGTGCAAACTGCAAACTGTTCAAATGGCTTTAAACGATTCCAGACGATGAATAAGGGTCTTATCAAGCGAAACGATCGCTCATTTAAAATAGAAATAACAAAGTTTAAGTTTTATAAGCTCAAATGCTCGCCTTGCTCTGTTCTGTGTGACTCTCCTGTTCGAACTCGTTCATCAAAATGAACGAATATTTTTCCGAGTCAATTCTTTCATTTCGTTCGTTAAATGAACCAAATGACTCGAAAAAAGATTTGTTCATTTTGATGAACGATTTCGAACAGGAGAGTCACGAACGTGCATCACAGAACAGAGCAAGGCGAGCATTTGACATTATTAAACTTAAACTTTGTTATTTATTTTTGAAATGAGCGATCGTTTCGCTTGATAAGACCCTTATTCATCGTCTGGTGTCGTTTAAAACCATTTGAACAGTTTGCAGTTTGCACTGAAACTGTCTTTTGGACCTTGAACCGTTTGGTGCCCAGCAAAGTGCATTATATGGAGAAAAATCCTGGAATGTTTTCATCAAAAACCTTAATTTCTTTTCGACTGAAGAATGAAAGACATGGACATCTTGGATGACATGGGGGTGAGTAAATTATCAGCAAAAGCTTTTTTTAAAGTGAACTAATCCTTTAATGCATGATATTTATGTATTTAATCCAATTTCCTAGTTTGCAGAAGCACTTCTAACAGGCAGAATTTAATTTAATATGAGAACATTTTCTGTGAATGAATCATGTTTTTTTAAGGGATGGATAATGAGCAATTTATACTACATGGCCTTTGAATGCTTGATTCTGATTGGTTCACGAACTTTCTAAGGTGTGCAATTATTTTCAGGGAAACGCCCGGTTAAAGTAGTTCTGTCAGGTCCATAAAGTCAAGAACACACAGACAAAATAATTAAGAATCATTTGAATAGATTGCAAACAGGTTGATGTTCCTGAATTGAAATTTGGCGGTATGGCTCTGTTCAGGGAGTCCTCTGACCTTTCATGAGCACCATGAAATAGCAGAGAGTCAGAGGACAGCAGCAGCAGCATTAGGGAACGCTCACACAGTTTTAGACTGTGAGAGCTAGAATATCCCCCTGTGAACAGAGCAGCAACATGACATAGCAAATGCCACGTTATGCATAAGGAGGAGCTGGGGAGGTGGCGGGCAGCAGAAGCGAGCAGCGAGCCAGCAGAGCGAGCAGCAAGCATGAATGAGCAGGGTGAATGAGCTTTAAATAGGGCGCCTTGTTTGAGCTTTGGCCATTGAGCAGCGAGGGGAGTTAACCAGCTAATGCGGCTCAGCTGGAGCAGATCAGCTGACGGGACAGTGTTGATAGCAAATAGCATAAGCAGCGGCTTGACTACCTGGCCTGCCAGAACTGACGCTGACGCTCAATTTCCAGGCAGGTTTTGACCGCAGTACATCTTCATATCACTTCGCCGAATGATTTCAGTTATTTCAAGGGTCTTTACAGCCCACAGAACTAAAACCCACAAAGAAATATAGTAAACAATAGGATCAAAATGTCAAATTATTTCCATGTTTTTTTGCCACAAAATTACGTTTTATTATGTATTCTGCATTTATTAGTTATTATGGAAAAGCGCTCTCTCTCTCCCACTCACATGCGCAGACATACAGTACAGACACACACTCGCGTGTTGTCAGCGCTGCTCTGACTGATGATTCGATCAGTAAAATAGTTAGCAACTTAAAAGCAACATGATGTTTCTCACTAGCGAGGAGCAGATAGATGGAGTTTTGCTATTAGTAGACGCTGATGCCGATATTGAGAGATGCACAGACTGAGGTAATTTACACACACACACACACATACACACACTCTCTCTCTCTCACTCACACTGGATCATGGATGCTAGTGAACAGGAGCGACTCCTGGGTCATGATGGCATTGAGAGAACTATAGTCTTCTGTTATTAGGGGTATAACCACGAACCCTGGTATATTTATAAGGATTTTCTTATTTTCCTGCACTAAGAGAATACAGTGCATTGTATAGATAGTATACTGTAGTTGGTGGCGCTATACTAGGTGGCGCTATAATAAGCACCTTTGCATTTTGGTCCATAACTCTGGACCTGTGATGGCTAGAGACTCAAACACAAAATGTAATCTGCAAAATATATCTCTCCCATTTCATTTCCGTCATGATAAAGTTTTTTTTTTTTTTACTCCTCCCAGGCCGTTGGTCCATCTCGCATGAAACTTGGCACGCATCATCCCAATACAAAACGTTGTCAAAAGAATTCTGATTTGTCAAAACAATTTATTAAACCGTTAATTAATAAGCCAGGCAATGCCCATTTATAGGAGTTGATCTATATCTGCTGAAGGCAATGTCCAATCTTAACAAAACTTGACACATATAGACACCAGGATGCACAGGTTTGTAAAATGCTGCCAATAGGGGGCGCTACAACTGAAAAAACACTTTATGCCTAATAAGTGTCACGGTTGTGGTGCGGGTTGAAGAAAAGGCTGTCAAAACCTCCAATACAAATAATCACTGATAACTCAAAAACAGGTACAGCCAAGCAATCGGGCAGATGAAACACACAACGTGACCGTGACATAGACAATAACCAACCAAGACTAACTGATCAGAAGGAGACTAAATACAGATACAAATGAACAATAACGAGGTGAGGACAGGTGACACGGATGATGATGACGAAGAGCAGGTGGGTGATTCAGGGAGTGAGTTCAGGTGTGGAGACAAGGAGGATTCTGGGAAGTGTAGTGCGGACGAGGACTGAGAGGTGCAGACGGAGACTGTGACAATAAAGCTGAGTTCAGACTGCACGATTTTCAAAATAGTCGGGTCACTGTTCTTTTCACACTGCATGACTATCTGGGGTAACGTTCAGTTGCTGCTGTGTTCACACTGAACGATGGCTCGGCGACAGGAGGTTTCACACCGCCGACAACTTCTGCCAGGTCCGAAAGCTACGTTTCACAACCAAACAAACGCGAGAAGTGATAAGGAAATAACGCAAGATCACGCGTGCGTGAGACAGGAGTTCTCGCGCGACACTGAATTTGTTATTAAAAATGATAGCCTACAAATTGTCTGTGGACTGATTTGTAGCGAAAATGAAATAATAAATAAACAGTTTATGCAGGAATGGTTGGGAAGACGAGGGGGGCAAGGACTGTGTTTTGCAAAGAGAGTTGGGGGTAAATAAATAATTTTGCAAATGTCCTGCTGTTGCTGCTGGTCATGCAAATGTTTGTGCTTTGTTTCTGTTTGATATAATTGTAAATATAGGCCTATCTATTAAAATACTGATATTCTGGTCTATAACTCCTCCTCCTCCCTGTATCTTGCTCTCTCATTGGCTGTCGGTCATCGCCGATGTAGTTTTCAGTCAGAACACATTCACACAGCAGGATTGTGAATCGCCGACAGGTCCAGATATTCAGCATGCCAAATATCTCACGGGCGTCGGCGACTCGTCGGCGATTCTCTCAGATCGCGTCTTTGCTCATTCACACTGCGTGATTGTCACTCGCGTGAACGAGCACCGATTTGCCTGTGATTTCGGGCATTTGTCTGCGATTTCTCAAAACCTGTCGGCGAGCCAAAATCTGGGCTAAAATCATGCAGTCTGAACTCGGCATAAGTGGGTTTCTGTTTCTCTTTTGAAACCAACACAGAAGTGCCTTAAACTGCAGTTCCTCCACTGGCCACTAGAGGCCGGCTCCAAAAGAGAGTCAATCCCATAGAGCCCCATGTTAAAATGCCCAACTTTACAGCAGAATAAACATGTTTACAGCCTGGTGCAAAAAGTGGTTTTGGTCTATAAAGCTAATTTTGCCCTTCATGACGACTGTGAGGGGGGTGAATATTTTTATAACTCATCCGTTTAAATTATATCAAGCCTTAAAGTTCTGCATAATTATGGGCGTGGCCACTTGAGTGACAGGTGGATTGCCGCTGATGTCACTACTAGCCCTTTGTCTGTTAGCGTCACCTCAGCTAATCCGCCTCGCTGCACATGTTCGTTTATCCGGGAGTGACGCGTGGCCAAGATGGCGACGGCCGGCTCCGCCCACTTTGGGATTCATAATTGCTCTTCAGAAACATATGGGTGACGCCACGAACACTACGTCCATATTTTTTTGACAGTCTATGGTCCTGACATAACCTCTAATATGACTAAAAAAACATGGTATCATGAGCCATCTGTGCTTGGACCGCCACAATCACCGCTTACGACTCTATTTATTTACATTGTTTTAGAAGATTTGTATCACTGAACAGAAAATGAAGGGAACTTTCTTTCGAGGAGCTCTTCGCTAGATTTCCTCTGATTGGAAATCAGTTATCATTGAGAACATTCAGCAGACTAAAATCAAGCAAGATTATTATTAGCAGAGCAACATAATAGACCAGATGTGAAACATCTGGGTTATCCCATTTTGTACTTCAGCCTTGAAATCCAGATGTCGGCTCTATTATGTATGAGGATATATATATGCACATTGAAATTATGGAACTCGAAATCTATTTTGAATTAAAAAACGAAAAGTGTTAGAATACAGAAACAACTAAGAAATAGTTTATGTAAGAAGTTTTGCTTCCAGGTCACTGATTAAACTTCTTTAACCTTTCAGGTTTTGAAGTACGGTCATTTCTGCAATAATGTTGAGCATCTTATTTAAAAAGAGACCGACTTTAAGTCTGTTTCCCAAACATTCGTGAAACACGAGCATTTAAAGTTGATATCTGTGTTGAAAGAGTGTGAGAGAAAGCAGAGATGGTTCGCTCCACTGGCAGACCTCCAGTCAAACATATTTACCCATGTGTTAAATTAGATTAGGCACAAGAGCCACTGTTCATTTATCTGAGATTGCTATGTATATAATCTATAAATTAGCCAGCTTTTTAATTTCATTTTATATTATTTTATGATTAATTTTTTATCAGGCTTTAGATTAACAGTGAGCTTTCAAGCAGAAATCTGAGTCCTCAGCACTTTAGGCCGACTTTTTCATGGAGTACGTGATAAAGAGGGGCAAATGTGAGCGGACACACACACACACACATTGGTTTCGGCTCGCTGACTTCATCACATTTATATTCGCATGCGTCTTTGATCACAATCTCTGTGTGCACAAGCAAACACATCTTGATTTTTAGCTTTGCAATCTCTAGTGATTAAAGAACTGATTCATTGATTCTTGAAGTTTATGCAACAAACAATTTTTATTAATCAAAAGTTAAATTATGTTCTGAGTTATTTGCCTATACGTCCTCTTCTTTTTCCATTCGCACAGAATGAAAAACCTCTTTCAATATCTGTTAGATACAAAAATTATGTCACATATTTAGCATAAATATTTACAAATCTAACAATTAATCAAGAGCACAGGGTGTTTTCAAACATTTATCCACTAAAATGTCACCAGAATCAGACAAATCTGATGGTCTTGAGCGAATGGTCTTGGCAAAATCACGTTTTTCATATCAGTGCATATGAATTTTAAACACTAGTTTATCTTAATACTGTTTATCTAGTGTGTCTTAATGGAACCTGCTTAAAAATGAGGAAAATTAGTGATCTAAAAATCCCAAACAATTTCTTTAGAAAGTTTTTTTAAAAGTCTTTATTTCCCAAGAGTCAGAGTCTCCACAACTGATACAACAATATCCAGTTTTAAAACTCATTTACTGCTTTTAATCTCAATTGAGGCATGTTTTACTTTTACTTTGTGTTCGCTATTGTTGTATTATTTGTTCTATGTATCATTAGTATTATATTGAAGTTCTCTGTCCAGCACTTTGGGCAACTGTGTTTGTGTTAAATTGTGCTTTATAAACATAGAAAGAAGAAGACTCGAGAATAAGCTTTCTGTGGTTTCCCAGCTAATAAGAATGTTTCGCTGATGTTCCCATTAAGTTATAAAAATAATATTTCTAAATGTTCTGTTTTTTTTAAAGAAAAAGTTAACATTTTTCTTGATTATGAGTTAGGTTAAATTAAGTGTTAAGGAAACTTCCATTGTATTACTCTTCAAACGTTATGGGAAATGTTACTTTTGAATGTTCTCTGAAACATTTAACAAAAGTTAATGCACATACAACTAAAGCATTTCAGAAAAAAAAAGTTTTGAGAACAATATTATACCAGAATAATGTTATATTAGACCAGATAACTTTGAATTAATGTTCCTGGAAGAGCGTCTGTCCATAACCCAGCGCTGGCTGTTCTTTATGAAGGGCTTTTCTCTGTTTGGTTTGAGATTTCTCGGAGTTCGATCTCTTTAGCTGATATTACTGTAGTGTTTGCATGCGCTGATGAGCCTGTAGCATTAGCGATGCAAACTGTGGAAAGCGTTTAAGTGATTTATTGCATCTAAACCGCAAGGAGGGTAATACGTTCTGACAGAAGCACTTTATCAAGTCTGTATCAATATTATTTGGAGAGAGAGTGAGTGGGAGAGAGACACAGTGTATTTATGTCTCTTGTTTTCTCTATGGAGTTGTAATGCATAGCATGATTAATGTGTGTGTGAGAGAGAGAGAGAGAGAGAGAGAGAGAGAGAGAGAGAGAGAGAGAGAGAGAGAGAGAGAGAGAGAGAGAGAGAGAGAGAGAGAGAGAGAGAGAGAGAGAGAGAGAGAGAGAGAGAGAGTCATGTGTCGGCTCGTTTCCTCCAAGGTTTCTGGCGTCTTTCCATTGATCAAGATACAAAGGAAATCAATATATCTATCGATCCACTTATCATTTTTACAGCAGATCAGTTCTTCTTCTTCTTCTTCTTCTTCTTCTTCTTCTTCTTCTTCCTCTTCTTCATATATGTATCTGTCAGCCTTTCCCAAACCTCAGTCACAGACTCTTTACTAAAAGAGCCGAGGCGTCCATATTTGAGTCCCTCATAAGGTTTATCTCATCGTTCGACAGAAAGCAGCACTTTTAAAGATGCTTGTGTGTGTGTGTCTGTGAGAGAGAGAGTCTGTGTGTGTGTGTGTGTGTGTGTGTGTGTGTGTGTGTGTGTGTGTGAGAGAGAGTGTGTGTGTGTGTGTGTGTGTGTGTGTGTCACAGAAAGCAGTACTTTTAAAGATGCTCGTGTGTGTGTGTCACTTCTTCTTTCTTCTATTATTATTATTATTTTTTTCAAAACCATCACTTTGTACAAAATATTTAACCAGAAAATGCATGTGAATTTTTTTTATGAAATGCATGTAGGTAAAACAAACAAATAAATAAATAAATAAATAAATATTAGCAGAAAAAAACATATTAATATGCTATTTTATATTGCAGTAAATTGGTTCAATTTTAAGCAATTCTAAGGAGACTCTATTTTAACCGCATACTATAAATAATCAATAATCAAGGCATGTTTTCCACAATGTTTTTCATTTATGTGAACACAGGAATTATATTTAATCATTGTTATTTACACTTACTTACTAAAAACAGAAATATTTAGCAAAAAAGCCAAAGCTTTTTTTTTTTTTTACAAAGCAATTAAAAAAATAAAAATAAACAATGACACAAACAAATCACATCAGTTTCAGGGCAATGAGTGAAACTCCCCAACTCTACTAACTCCCCAACTCTACTAACTCCCCAACTCTACTAACTCACCAAGTCTACTAACTCCCCAACTCTACTAACTCCCCAACTCTACTAACTCACCAAGTCTACTAACTCACCAACTCTACTAACTCACCTACTCTGCTAACTCCCCAACTCTACTAACTCACCAAGTTTACTAACTCACCTACTCTACTAACTCCCCAACTCTACTAACTCCCCAACTCTACTAACTCACCAAGTCTACTAACTCACCAACTCTACTAACTCACCTACTCTCCTAACTCCCCAACTCTACTAACTCACCAAGTTTACTAACTCACCTACTCTACTAACTCCCCAACTCTACTAACTCACCAAGTCTACTAACTCACCAACTCTACTAACTCCCCAACTCTACTAACTCCCCAACTCTACTAACTCACCAAGTCTACTAACTCACCAAGTCTACTAACTCACCAACTCTACTAACTCCCCAACTCTACTAACTCCCCAACTCTACTAACTCCCCAACTCTACTAACTCACCAAGTTTACTAACTCACCTACTCTACTAACTCACCAACTCTACTAACTCCCCAACTCTACTAACTCCCCGACTCTACTAACTCCCCAACTCTACTAACTCCCCAACTCTACTAACTCACCAAGTCTACTAACTCACCAACTCTACTAACTCCCCAACTCTACCAACTCCCCAACTCTACTAACTCACCAAGTTTACTAACTCACCTACTCTACTAACTCCCCAACTCTACTAACTCACCAAGTCTACTAACTCACCAACTCTACTAACTCCCCAACTCTACTAACTCCCCAACTCTACTAACTCACCAAGTCTACTAACTCACCAACTCTACTAACTCACCAACTCTACTAACTCCCCAACTCTACTAACTCACCAACTCTACTAACTCACCAACTCTACTAACTCACCAACTCTACTAACTCACCAACTCTACTAACTCACCAACTCTACTACTAACTCCCCAACTCTACTACTAAATCCCCAACTCTACTACTAAATCTCCAACTCTACTACTAACTCCCCAACTCTACTACTAAATCCCTAACTCTACTACTAACTCCCCAACTCTACTAACTCCCCAACTCTACTACTAAATCCCCAACTCTACTACTAAATCCCCAACTCTACTACTAACTCCCCAACTCTACTACTAAATCCCCAACTCTACTACTAACTCCCCAACTCTACTAACTCACCAACTCTACTACTAACTCCCCAACTCTACTAATAACTCCATAACTCTACTACTAACTCCCCAACTCTACTACTAAATCCCCAACTCTACTACTAACTCCCCAACTCTACTACTAACTCCCCAACTCTACTAACTCCCCAACTCTACTACTAAATCCCCAACTCTACTACTAACTCCCCAACTCTACTAACTCACCAACTCTACTAACTCCCCAACTCTACTACTAACTCCATAACTCTACTACTAACTCCCCAACTCTACTCACTCACCAACTCTACTACTAACTCCCCAACTCTACTAACTCCCCAACTCTACTCACTCACCAACTCTACTAACTCACCAACTCTACTAACTCACCAACTCTACTAACTCACCAACTCTACTACTAACTCCCCAACTCTACTACTAAATCCCCAACTCTACTACTAAATCCCCAACTCTACTACTAACTCCCCAACTCTACTACTAACTCCCCAACTCTACTACTAAATCCCCAACTCTACTACTACTAACTCCCCAACTCTACTACTAACTCCCCAACTCTACTACTAAATCCCCAACTCTACTACTAACTCCCCAACTCTACTACTAACTCCCCAACTCTACTACTAACTCCCCAACTCTACTACTAAATCCCCAACTCTACTACTAAATCCCCAACTCTACTACTAAATCCCCAACTCTACTACTAACTCCCCAACTCTACTAACTCACCAACTCTACTAACTCCCCAACTCTACTACTAACTCCATAACTCTACTACTAACTCCCCAACTCTACTCACTCCCCAACTCTACTACTAACTCCCCAACTCTACTAACTCCCCAACTCTACTCACTCACCAACTCTACTAACTCACCTACTCTACTAACTCCCCAACTCTACTAACTCCCCAACTCTACTACTAACTCCCCAACTCTACTAACTCCCCAACTCTACTAACTCCCCAACTCTACTACTAACTCCCCAACTCTACTAACTCCCCAACTCTAGAGCCCTTTCAGCTCCCGATGCAGGAACGAGTCATTAAATCATGTCTCAAACTCTCTTACTCCCAACAAGAGGAGGAGGAATGGAGGAATCGCAAAATTAGTCTAATGACACATTCATTATGAAACTTAATGAGCAAATAAAAAGCACATTAAAATCATTGTGCTGTTTACAAAGCGGCTTCATTTGATATAAAATGCTGTAAAATATAGTACAATAAAAGCACTTTAGGCTTCAAGTGATAATATCCTGATGATTTGAAGAATACAGGTTGCGATGAGCATATTCCAACCTTTCAGTTCTGTGTGTGTGTGTGTGTGTGCTGGTGTGTCTGTGCTGGTGTGTGTGTGTCTGTGCTGGTGTGTCTGTGCTGGTGTGTGTGTGTGTGTGTGTCTGTGCGTGCTGGTGTGTGTGATGGTGTGTGTGCATGCTGGTGTGTGTGTGCGTGCTGGTGTGTGTGTGTGTCTGTGCTGGTCTGTGTTGGTGTTTGTGACTGTGTGTGTGTGTGTGTGTTGGTGTTGGTGTGTGTGTGTTGGTGTGTGTGTGTGTGTGTGTGTTGGTGTGTGTGTGTGTTGGTGCGTGTGTGTGTTGGTGTGTGTGTGTTGGTGTGTGTGTGTGTGTGTGTGTGTGTGCTCATTAGTTCACTTGGCCAGAAAAGGCAAATCTCATTCATCATTGGACAGAGGTTAGCCAGGAGGCAGAAACACCTCTTGTGCAATTAGCATGTAGAAAAGGAAGCTGCCAAATAAATAATGTCTACATAAATGCTCTGTTTCTCGTAATGAGACAAAGCCTAAAGCAACATCTGCCAGTCTATGTTTGTGCAGTCAATGACATAAAAGTGTCCAAATCTTTAGAAACTCATGCTTTTAAAAAACACACGGAAAGTTCATAGAAATTTATTATTTGCCAAATTATTTAAACTAGTTTTTCATGCCTTTTTGACTTTATGCCTTAAGAAAATATTAAAAAACAATAAATTCAGAAATTAATTCATGAAATTTGGCATGAATCAGAAGTTGTGCTCGTCTTTTCTTCCCTATTGTGCCGTACATTGAATATTGTGTCAACTAGTGAAACCAACTAAACATGAATTTAAAACAGATACATAATTTATAATAAACACTGTAATATTCCATAAAAAACTGAATTTTAATTTTCTATTTTGATTTCATGGTGACTTTAATGTCTTTTTTTTTTGCCTTATACTTTAAGAAAAAATAAAATAAATTCAGAAATGCATTGAATTGCATTTTTTATTTTTTTACTTGTACTCTATCCTGACAGATTTGTCTCGGATTAGTTCCTGAATGAATAAAAAACTCATTGATCTGTGGAGAAAGAGTGGCTTCAGCATCAGGCCTGGCGGAGAGAGAACAGCAGACCGGACCAGGAGTGATTCCTCTGGTTGAGCTAGCATCTGCTCTCTGCTTCTGCGGTGAAGAAGAGCATCACTCACAGGCCAGGTCACTGCACACGAACCCCCCGGTGGCCGGTGAGAGACACCTGAAGCCTGTCTCCACAGCCGGAGAGCTATTTAGGTCCTCGACTGTCCTGTGTGCTAGTCCTAACTAAAACAAATGTGCCTTTATTCCCGTTCTTCCTCTGCTAGCTCAGCTAGCTAAGCTGTAGGGCGCTAAACGAGACGGCACAAAATCGCAGACAAAGATAAATGTCCTGCATGGACAGCAGAATCCCAATATATCCAGCAAACAAAAGTATCCGAGGAAATCTGTTCTGGGAAGCGCCGTTGGCACGCGTGGGCCTCGCTGGGTTTGATCACAGGAGTGTTCACCTCTTCTAGGAACTAAGAATCGTTTAGTTTTAATGATTCTTCCATAACACAGAAGCTCCACTAATTACTTCTGACCTTGCTGTGGTGAGCATGATGTCGACGTCATAGACCACATCACATGTGCATGGATGAGGCACTGCTGTGTTTGACACATGCATATGTTGTGTCCTTCAGTGTTGGGGAAAGATGCATTGAAAATTAATTCGAAGCATTAATTAAAAATTAATAATGCATTACAGTATTGCATTACTCCCTTAAAAAGTAACTAATTGCGTTACATTACTTTTGCATTATGTTTTTTCACGTGGTCTGGGCATTTTATAACAGAAAAGTGCTATGTTTGGGCAAATGTAAAGACCACCAACACCAAAATATAAATAATTAATTAATAATAATAAATAATTATAAGCCTCAGGCTGAAGGAAGAGCAACTTCACACGCAGCTCAAACTAAACTTTCAACTTTCAACACGTACCTCACCAATAAAAACTAAAAATATAAAGTCATTTTTAGTAGTCAATATACATCGGTCAATAAAAAATATTTGTTTTATTTAACATATTTAATTAATGGAGGTTTGCATTTTGCATTTGACTGATTTTATTCATTTTGAGGAATCCTGAATCTGTTTTTGTACAAGTGAGATGAGTAAATGCACGCTCACATTTATAGAACTATAACCATCATGTTTTCACACACACACACACACACACACACACACACTGTAAAAAGTGAACAGTTGGATCAACCTAAAAAAATTACTTCAATTGGTAACACCTAAAAAAATTAAGTTTTCTCAACTTAAATTATCACGTTTTATCAACTTCATTTCACTAGGTCAATCACACTTAAATTATTTGAGTTCATTCAATCCTATTATTTACATTGGTCTGACTTAATTTCACTGCATTCCAACTTAAATGTATTAAGTTTTCCTACAGTTGGATCAACTTTAAAAAAATACTTCAATTGGTAACACCTAAAAAAAATAAGTTTTATCAACTTAAATTATTATATTTTCTCAACTTAATTTCACCAGGTCAATCACACAAGACTCAAATTGCTTCATAAATATTTATTAACATTAATTCATTTCATACGCCATCAGTATTTTTCATATTACAAACTTTGAGAAATCATTACAAACTGTTCATATTTGTTGTGCCAATGGAATTTAATTTACTGACACACTTAACATCCATTCCATTAACAGTCTTTTTGCAAAGCTGTCTTTGCACAGCATTATGCTCAAAACTGAGCCACTAATACATTTATAAAAATAAATATAAAAACATAGTGGTTATGCCCTATGCCCAAAAAACAATTAAAGGGATAGTTCACCCAAAAATGGCTCAAGTTGTTCCAAACCTGCATGAGTTTCTTTCTTCTGCTGAACACAAAAGATGATGTGTTGAAGAATGTTGGTAACCAGACAGTTGACGGCACCCATTGACTTCCATAGCAGAAAAAAAAAAATACTGGAAGTCAATGGGTACCGTCAACTGTCTGGTTACCAACATTCTTCAACACATCTTCTTTTGTGTTCAGCAGAAGAAAGAAACTCATGCAGGTTTGGAACAACTTGAACCATTTTTAGGTAAACTATCCCTTTAATATATTCTTAAATTAGAACCATAAGTGTATGATAAGTGCTTTAGAACACCTTACAGGTAATGCCCTAAATTTAAAGTGAACCAATCAACTACAGATTCGAACATACAACTACACATTCATACTAGACATATGAATGAACAAATGGATAGTCTACAAACATAAGAAAACAAATGAAACATCCAACTAAAACGGAGACATTCTTTCAAACACAGACTAGACATATGCACATTCAAACATTACAGCAAGTTCACTGTAGTCTACTGAAAAGACTTTGAACTTTTGGTGACATCAAGCTGCAAGAGAACTTTCTGGAATACCTCATGTAAAACGAAGTGGTTTTGGGTAAGCCAGATTGATGATGTATATCATCCCGAGAAGCAAGGCACAAGCTGCTGTGAACAAAGGTAGTTCATTCAAAACTTTAACACCCTCGATGACGACACCTATATCAGCCGGTGGTTCGTGATGTTCTCCCCCCTCCTTCCAAATAACATACACCGCCATGGTGAGGTGCTCCAGCTCACCCTCGCAATCATCTCGCTGGTTCTCCTAAAGTAGTGTGCATTAAAAAAAAAACATTTTGCGTTCAAAACTACAAAACACAAATTTAAACTTTCTGAAAAATAAAATCAAAATAGAATATGCGGAATTTCAACTCACAAAGTACTCCTTGATGAGGTCTTGAGGATTTCCCCCCAGGAAAACGATGAGGGCCTTCAGGACACTCTTTTTTGTGTGAATGTTTTCAGTCTGTGAAAAAGCAATTGTGAATATTTTTCTTATTTTTAAAATTCTGAGTAATCTGTAATAGAGAATCAGATTTCGCCGAGGATGGCAAAGGACAAGACAATATAAACATTCACAAAACTATAAAAGTTTGTATTAATGACTGGCCAAAGTACATCACAGAAGTATACAAAATCATTATTCAGATATACAAAAAAACACTGATGTCTACGTTACCGTTAAAAATAGAATATTGTTTTCTTTAGTATATCACTTTTTTAACTGAAACCGTAGTCCTCTGTGGTTCATATAATGCAAGTGAATGGCTACCGTCTCTTTTGAGAGTAAAAAAAAAATGTACACGTGGCTCCAGACAATACATCGAGGTCTTAGGAACTGAAACAATCAGTCTGTGCAAAAAACAAGAACATTAACATGCAACATTGCCATGAACGCACTCAGGGCTGTTTGCTGAGGCTGTTCACAGGTAATCACAAGAAATAATGTTGTAAATAATGTTCAGTTTTTTCCATAGAACGATCGTTTCGCTTCAGTGAACCTTAAACCTCAATGAATCGTCAGGACCCACAGGTATTAATTTTGTTTTGCCTGTATGTTTTTTTTTTTGTGACGCTTTTTGACTTGCATTATATATTAATCACCATGGACCACAGTTTCAGCTAAAAAAAAAAAACTTCTTTACTGTTCTACTGAAGAAAAAAGTCACCTACATCTTGGATGGCCTGAGGGTGAGTAAATTAACAGCATTTTTTTATTTTATGAGTGGACCATCACTTTTAAATTGTCCATTTTGATTGGGTGGTTATGACAATTTCAAAGCTATAAAACAAGTATTTAGGCTAACAATTAAATGTTACTGTTGAACATACTGTGACTAAAATAAGATTGTTTAGTTGATATTAATGTAAAACACACAAGACGTACCTGATCCAAAATTTGAAGAATTTCTGCATTACTTAAATTAATAGAATTACTTACCATGTAACGTTATAGCAATCGTCGTCCTCAGTTGTCAAACATGAAAAAAGCTTTCGGTCCTAAGGGGAGAAAAATGTTGTAGTATTTAACTTAAGTGGTAGAAAATGATTTGCTACAGGCCAAGTAATTAATTAGTTTTGAAAATACAACTATTTCTACAAAAAAACAAACATTTTTTTACTATGGAAACCCCTGATATTTTTTCCTGGATGAAACACCTCGAGCTAGGCGGATGAAACATAAATAAAAATGTATTCGTTTTTATATGTTTTATTCATAAATATTTCTAGTTTCGTTTTATTCTACCACAACTCGCACACAGAGTGAGTGCATTACCGCCCGCGCCCGGCCATCAAATTTAGTCCCGCGCCGCACTCGTTGGGAGTGCACGTCTCTAGATCAAGGGCCCGGCTCGAGGATAGTGACGGGAAATATCGGCCCGACTCGACAAGTTCGGGCTCGGGCAGAGAATCTAAGCTGAACATTATTCAGTAACGCTATTTCGCAAACGAACGTTCAAAAATTCGGTTAATTACGATTTCGTTAGTATTCATGTTCACAAACAACATTAATTAACTCATAAACAACTAATACACACGTCCAAAAGTTGCATATTCGAGTATATTAATTAAAACAAACTTCCAACCTACCTTATTCATCCGAGTGCGAGAGAAAAAGAAAATGGCGGTTGAGCAGAAGTTCCAGACAGGCTCGTGCGTCATGACGTCAGAAAAAAAACGTCTGACGCAGGTGGCCTTAAAGGGAAATTATACTTTGGGTGAAAGTGAGATATTTGAGTGTCAGTGAATTTCTATGCGTTCAAGTTGAATGAGTGTACAATAATCAATTACGATTAGGAAAGCAGAAATACGAAGTACATAGACTCAAATAGTTCTAGTAATCCAACTTACACCCATATTCACTTTTTACAGTGCACACAACACCTCTGCACTTACGATTTTTCTCTACATTGGGACAAGAAAGCTGTCAGTCAATAAAGGGAAAAATCCAAGTAACTTGCATTACTTATTTGAAAAAGTAACAGATATATTTGGTTGTACATTTTTAAAGTAATGCATTACTTTACCTAAAAAAGTAATCTGATTACTGATAAGTCCCACTGCGCAATGCATTTCCCCCAACACTGGTGTCCATATGATAATTGATGATTTTAACAAAGTTTGAGTGGTCAGATCCTGGTTTTTCATCATAATGTACATGTTCATCATTGCAAATATTCTCAGCAGAGCTTATCAGCGGCAGCGTCTTCAAAAAACACTCGTTGGACAATAATGGCTCACGGCTTTCTTTATCTAAGCCATCTTCTCACATCCTTTAGCGCTCAATGCCATTAATCATTCCCTTCTCGTGCCGACTAACAGTACGGCTTCAACAACTTGAGAAAATCAACATGCGCTCGGGCAGATTTTATCAAGGTCATTCGGCTGTTAGCGTGGAGGAGCGGAGGCGATTAGACATCTTCTATAAGTTAATTAGCTTTTTATCACACGACACAAATTACCAAATTGTCAAGCCGCTGGTTTAAAGGAGGGGAGAAGAAAGCGTTTTGAAAGAAATACAATAACGGAGAGGTCGAGAGGAGCAGAAGCGAGGGAATGTCCATTCTGCCGAGGTGATTCAGAGACGGGTAAATCAGCGAGTTTATTCTACCTCCGTTGGTTAGCGTTGGCCTCATGCAAAGTGTGCGGAGCTGGACTTCGCTCGACTGCCACACTGATAAGGGAGATTAATGGGGTTGTCGCACTGCTTGGCATATGATCAGGGCTTGAGCAACACAAATGTGACTGCTATCGCAACCATCTGTATCCCTGCGGAGCAGTGGAGTGGATGAAACGAAAGGACAAGCAGACTCACAACGAGAGAGAGAGAGAGAGAGAGAGAGAGAGAGAGAGAGAGAGAGAGAGAGAGACTTGACTTTTACCATCCCTTTATTCTACATAGTCAAAAATTTAGATATACATTAATCCATCACATTCACATTAAACACATTTTTTAAAATAAATAAACATATGTATTCCATGTTCTTATCACATTCAATTATAATACACCCAATAAATAAGTTTCATTACCAATGCTTGTAATATGTATATTCTATAACCACTCTGCTTCCACTAAGGATTTGAAAACAGACACCATACAACTAGGCTATCTCTTCCTGTATTTTTTTCCTGATGAGATTTCAAAATTGCTAATTTAGCTTGATCTATGACAAAATTAGCAAGTACACATTGTTCTTGTAAAGATTTCCTATAACAACAGCCCAATATAAATATAAATATATACACTCAACTAAAGGATTATTAGGAACACCTGTTCAATTTCTCATTAATGCAATTATCTAATCAACCAATCACATGGCAGTTGCTTCAATGCATTTAGGGGTGTGGTCCTGGTCAAGACAATCTCCTGAACTCCAAACTGAATGTCAGAATGGGAAAGAAAGGTGATTTAAGCCATTTTGAGCGTGGCATGGTTGTTGGTGCCAGACGGGCCGGTCTGAGTATTTCACAATCTGCTCAGTTACTGGGATTTTCACGCACAACCATTTCTAGGGTTTACAAAGAATGGTGTGAAAAGGGAAAAACATCCAGTATGCGGCAGTCCTGTGGGCGAAAATGACTTGTTGATGCCAGAGGTCAGAGGAGAATGGCCAGACTGGTTCGAGCTGATAGAAGGGCAACAGTGACTGAAATAACCACTCGTTACAACCGAGGTATGCAGCAAAGCATTTGTGAAGCCACAACACGCACAACCTTGAGGCGGATGGGCTACAACAGCAGAAGACCCCACCGGGTACCACTCATCTCCACTACAAATAGGAAAAAGAGGCTACAATTTGCAAGAGCTCACCAAAATTGGACAGTTGAAGACTGGAGAAATGTTGCCTGGTCTGATGAGTCTCGATTTTTGTTGAGACATTCAGATGGTAGAGTCAGAATTTGGCGTAAACAGAATGAGAACATGGACCCATCATGCCTTGTTACCACTGTGCAGGCTGGTGGTGGTGGTGTAATGGTGTGGGGGATGTTTTCTTGGCACACTTTAGGCCCCTTAGTGCCAATTGGGCATCGTTTAAATGCCACGGCCTACCTGAGCATTGTTTCTGACCATGTCCATCCCTTTATGGCCACCATGTACCCATCCTCTGATGGCTACTTCCAGCAGGATAATGCACCATGTCACAAAGCTCGAATCATTTCAAATTGGTTTCTTGAACACGACAATGAGTTCACTGTACTAAAATGGCCCCCACAGTCACCAGATCTCAACCCAATAGAGCATCTTTGGGATGTGGTGGAACGGGAGCTTCGTGCCCTGGATGTGCATCCCACAAATGTCCATCAACTGCAAGATGCTATCCTATCAATATGGGCCAACATTTCTAAAGAATGCTTTCAGCACCTTGTTGAATCAATGCCACGTAGAATTAAGGCAGTTCTGAAGGCGAAAGGGGGTCAAACACAGTATTAGTATGGTGTTCCTAATAATCCTTTAGGTGAGTGTATATATATATATATATATATATATATATATATATATATATAGAGAGAGAGAGAGAGAGAGAGAGAGAGAGAGAGAGAGAGAGAGAGAGAGAGATAACACACACTCTATGACAAAGCCCTTCGAAAGTAATGCTGAACGGGAACTTTGAATGTTTGCTCCAGCATACAAAATCAAATAAAACAGCATGGCTTGAAAAGGAAGGGCTCGCAAAATATGGAAGACGACCGGTTTTCTGTTTTTTTTTTTTCATTTGCATGGAAATTACAGCTTTTGCAATTGGTGTGATGTGAATGTGTTGGAGCGAAGGTTTTGTTATCAGCCTGGTAATCTCGGCTCTCCACGGCGCTGTCATTCTCACTTTTCTTTCCATTTGTGCATCTCTCGGAGATTCTCCTAAATAGAAAAATTCTGAAAAAGAACAAAAGTGCCTTGTTATTAAAAAAAAGAAAGTTTTTGGCTCTATTCAGCCATCTTACTTTTAATTCTCTATGTACTCAGTGTCATATGGTTAGTCATCTGGCAGCATTTATACAATATGCAAACACATATTTGTTTAGCATGGACCCATTACGTTGAACAAAACGTACATTTATAAAGTAACGAAAATATTTCAATTTCAAATAAAAGCTGTTCTTGTGAACTTTCTATTCAGTAAATAACCTGGAAAATAATGTTTCCACAGAAATATAAACTGTTTTCAACACTGATAATAATCATAAATTCATTTCTTGAGCATGAAATCATCATATTATAGAGTGATTTCTGAAGGATCATGTGACACTGAAGACTGGAGTAATGATGCTGAAAATGTACATAGAAAACAGCTATTTTAAAAAGGAATATATTTCACAATATTACTGTTTTTACTGTATTTCCCCCCATTATCATTTACAGTAAAGCCTGAAAACAGAGGTTTATAGTTGTTTTTCTGACAGACAGTGATTTCTGTGCTTCAGTCTATACAGCACAACACTGGGTCAAGCTTCTTTGGTTTTAGCTGATTTGTATAGCCTCCATTACTGTCTGCTTTCTCCTCGACGGAGGGTTTGGCATTGTAATGAAAGCACCAGTTGTCTTTGCAGGAACAGACAGCATGAATCCCTAAGTGTCCGTTGCTTTTGATTGATGGGCACAAACTCCTCCAGTTCTCTGCTGACAGCACCAGCTTCACGAAGCGTTTCTCTCGGAGAATAAACATTACTGATAGATGGGCTTGTTAAAGTGCAACAAGCAGATGAAGGCAATTAGAACAGCGTTCTACATGTTTTACAACAATATTACCGGTGTTTAGTACACAGCAAGTCAAGATTTCAGTGATATTTGAGAGAGAGAGTTCTGAAAAGAAACACAAATAGACCAGACTGTCAAAAGTAAAAGAAATCTAAATGACAATTAGAGTGAAAAACATTAGAGCTCTTCTTATTTTTTTCGGATCTACACTGAAAAAAAAAAAAAAATGTTGTAGAAACAAGGCGTGGACAAAAGAGAGGGATTAAAACACCAGGTGTAAACGGGTATGTGTCTCCCTCGTCTCCTTGTCATCCGATCGACCAAAACGCATCTTAATAGCAAGCATAAACACTTGGGATAACAAGGCACAGGTGAGGGTAATTAATGACTATGGTAATGAACAAGGGCTACTCCCTCCCTGTGTCTCTGCTTACACACATGTGCAAACATACTCCGACTTCACAAAATACATTATGCAATTATTATGAAAATGAAGAAAGAAAAATAATACAAAAAAATAACATTAAACAATAAAATGTTAGTCTTCAAAAACAATCAAACTATTCAAAATAAAACCGTCAGTTAGTTTACAACCTTTCATTACAGTATTTAAAAAAATATATATATATTTTAACAACATTGCTTTACCGTTTAATAATATTTGAAAAACTTTAGTCTGTAAAGTTAAAAAATAAAATAAAACAGTAAACGGTAAACTATATCATAGAGAAAAACCCAGACCCTCATGACTGTCAATAGGTCAATAAGTAGCCTATATACACATATCAGATCATTTGATCTTTTATGACAAGGCACAGTTAGCTCAGGTTGTAAAGTGACAAAAATATATATATATATATATATATATATATATATATATATTGGTAAATAAATAAATATTTAAAAACAAGATTTACTCTGGAGTCACTTTAAGACAATATGAGCCACTTACTTGAAACTGTTCTTGAAAAGGGAATAAAAGTTTTTCAAAATCATATGAAGCCAACATGGATTCAATGAGCACAACTAGATTTTAAAGAGGCTTTTCCTTCTTCCCACTGACTCACAATCTCTCCCTTTTCTTCAGTACTTCTATATGAAGATGAATCCGAAGCGTCTCTCCGTGTCCGGCGCGAGGTCACTGTAAAACCTCATGAATAACTATTAGTGGGTCTTCTCAGACAGCGAGCGCGATGCGAAGGGAACAGAGACGCCTGAGCACCGACGCTCCTCTGATAATCTGCATGGCATTCATCAACTGGAACGGCCTAATGGGGATGTCAGCGGAGACAGGGAGTACGCAGGAGGAAGAGCAGGACGATATCGGGACACTTCTGGCTTTAGAAAGGCATGGTGACAGAGACGAAGAGCCGCGTAAAGATTAGTGATATCTCCAAATGAGACCCTTAGAAGAGGGAACTGTAGGGCTTTAATCTGTGTAGCGCTGATCGTGTTACAGTGAAGGCCATGAAGCGCTCTGGTCACAGCAGAACCAGACATCAGCTCCACTCAACTCAACGTCCAGTCGGTGCTGACAGCGCTCTGATGAAAGAGAGCATTGCTTATATCTGCATATATATATATATATACTAGGGCTGTCACTTTACGTTCGAAAATCGATGGCACAATCGATCGGACCAACCAACACAAGTTTCGAAAACGAAAATAGGCAAAATACACTTTTTCCCAAAATATGTTTTAGGTGGACAGATCAACACAGCACACAGAACATGTAGGATGTTGGAAAATAACAATGTCTTTTCTGTTCTCCAAATGCTTTTTAATATTCGCTATTACTTCAATGCAAGTGAACAAGCGTGCCGTTATCTGTTGCTCAGTGACCTGTGTGTTCAAGTAAGCCAGAAATGCGCAGATTCTGCAATACGCTGTATTAATATATCATGAGGATCATGAGTTGCGTATTTGCGCTGAATCCCACAGATTTGTCTTACACGAACTTCCCCAGCAAAGTGAGGAAACATAGAAACACACCAGATCGGCTCGTGATTTGACAGCGTTTCCCGCCAAAGTTCATTTTTACCCGCATTTGGCGGGTCGAGGGTGTTAATCTCAATCCCTGAATGTTGCGCTCCTGTTTGTCATTGTGCTGAAACTTCACGCCAATAAATCATCAGGAATATTGCTGACTTGTGCGTCTCAAGCCTCTTTACGCTCGTCCTAACGCCTGTTAGGTGTCCGTGGATTTGCCTGTATTTGGTGTTGAAAATGGAAACGTCTTTAGACATGGAAAATCGATTTTTTCACAAAAGTGACAGCCCTAATATATACACTTAGGCCTAGATTTAATATTTATGTGTCTGAATTGCATATACAATTACTGTCCATTTGGATTACACACACTATAAAAAGTGGTCATTACCTTAAAGAGCTGTGTTTTAACTTGATTTACTAGTTTGTGAATGACCGCAGGTGTATGCTTGGACACACAAGACACTGATGAAGTGTTGAACCCAAAAACATTTTGCGCACCTTGCACTTTTGCACTTTCTTGTGGCCTCTGGACGGGAACATTTTGTGAGCTTTTTAGCCAATTTTTGTGTGCGGATGTTTTTTCTGATTTTTGAGTTTTTGAAGTAATTTCATTCTGTTTGGGTGAATTTCATTCATTCACTAGTGTTTGCTGCTACGTCTTTCCATCCCTTTTACTTGATTTAACCCATATTGTTTTATAAAATTAATGTATTTAATTCGATTCATCAATATTTATGACTTGAATAACACCAGTTTATTTAGATGTTATCATTTTTAGGTTATTTTTCAGTAGAGTTTTAACAAACAGATTAATAAACTTGATGTGACTCATATTTCTCAGTCATTCATAAATGAAACCGGTCAGATTTCTGCACTGAAAATAATCATGGCATAGTTTATTATTACCTATTTAATAAAAATTTATTTGATTTGATTTAAATAATCATATTTTTAAAATGCAAAATGCACAATCAGTATAAATACTTAATTGTGAAAATAATACATTTATTCAGTTTACCCTTAAATGCATGAATGTTTTGCCAATCATTATTGCATTTTTGGGTCTTTAGTGACCCGTATCTATATCTTATTGTGTTCAGTTGTTGTTCTGCAGTAAATCGCTGAGCTATTGCAAGCGTTGCTGATGATACTTCATATTCTTTTGTTTTCTGCCTGCAGTGACTATGAGTGAATTTTTTTTTTATCTTTACTTATAGTTAGTTGAATGTTATGGGCCAAACATAATTTTTTACAACTTTTTGAAAATCTGGAATCTGAGGGTGAAAAAAGATTGAAACATTGATGTAGTAGACATGAAAGAGTTAATGTTTTTGATTGTCACATGATCATGGTGGGGGGTCACGGGATTACGTAGAAATGTGCATATTAGTCACCTGTTCACTGATTAAGTTAGGTGAGAGGGGGTGAGCAGGGGCGATGTATTCTTTGTTGACATAATATAGAGGCTACTGAATTCAATGATGATACCGCTGAGAGACTAAGACAGGGACTTATGCACTTGTGACGCATAAATACAACATCGATGAGCCATAAAGAATTGCTAGTAAAAGATCATTTGCCTCATCGATGTTGTATTTATGCGTCACAAGTGCATAAGTCCCTGTCTTAGTCTCTCAGCGGTATCATCATTAAATTCAGTAGCCGCTATAATTGAGAAAATCGCCTTTAAAGTTGTGCATTTATGTTCGCGATTTTGCTGCATTCACTCACAAAACATATATTTACGGTAGGAAATTTACAATATATCTTCATGGAACATGATCTTTACTTAATATCCTAATGATATTTGGCATAAAGAAAAATCGATAGTTTTGACCCATACAATGAGTTTAGAGTTTTATTCAAATTACTAAATTAACTTCATTTAAACTTATAAACTCTAAACTCATATAAACTCTGTGTGTAAGTGAGTGTGTGAGCAAGTTAGTGTGTGTGTGTGTGTGAGTTCGTGAGCATGTCTGTGCGTGTTTGTGAGCGAGTTAGTGTGTGTGTAACCGCCTAGCAACACCATAGCAACCGCTCAGAACACCCTAGCAACTACCTAACAACCACCCAGAACACCCTAGCAACCAACCAAAATACCTTAGAACACCCTACAAATGTACCCGAGCGACTCGTGACTGGTTTTGTGATCCAGGGTCACATAAAACACGATGCTTGTGATGAATTGATTCCCGTCTGCAGGGTCAAAAGCAAAGGCAGGCGTTTGAACCGACGGTTAGCCAGTTCGCATGCGTATGTTCAGGCTCTGCGCTGCCAAGCTATCTCACCTCGACGCTTCATCATGTTGACCTCACCCTGACGTCACAGTCTCTGTTTGTGCCTTTTTACCATCAGAGGCACACTGGCCTTTAATATTCCCTCACGCTATGATAGAGGACGGGCAGAGCAACAGATGAAGTGCAAATGTGCTGAGTCACTGCGATCGGTCACTGTGTCCATGTGAATGTCAAATGCAGTTTTGTCTAGAGAGGCAACATAGCACAGCTGCGTACATTAAAGTACAGGAGAGAATCATTAACTTCTGTTTGACATTTGAGCCGGTTTCGGATCTTCTTCTGTGAACGAATCACATCTGAATGATTGTTAATGCCTATGGAAAGCTCTCCTTTAAAAGGAAAACGTGTCATCATTTGACATCATTCAATGTATGACTTTATTGCTTCTGTTATGATAATTCAATGCAATATTTTCTATTTATTTATGTATTGATTGATTTGTAAGTTTCTAATTCCTGGTAATGCTAAACCAACACAGAGGATGTGTTATCTTTAGTGATTTAACTATTCCTTGTTTGAATTTTGAAATACAATACTTTAAGACTTATTAAAGCACTCAAGAGTGAACAAAACAAATCAATAATTCAACTATTTTAACAGTGAAATTGACCTGTCCACCGTTGCTCTCTTCACTTTACACCATCGGTGCATCAAAATCGACTGAAGGAATTGAACAGGGAAAAAGCAAATTATTTGTACCCTGAGTTTGGACTTTTTAATACTGGTCATAATAAATCGCAATTGGGAATTTTGATGGTACAGTTTAGTTTGCACACTGTTGATGAAGAAAAGCGACGGCCAGAAAATTCTAGTCAGTACTACATTACCCATCATTCTCAGAGGCAGCGTGAGAAGGACATTCCCAGATAAACCACCAATAGTGCAACAGTCGGGAAATTGCATACTATCCACAGGGAAATTGATTTTGAACAGTCATTTATAAACCTCTAAAGTCAGCCCTACTGTGAGCTACGAGGTTGTTAATCAATCATATTTTCTTTTGCTGAAGCCGTCAGCATGCATTACTTCACCTTTTTTTTATAATAATGTTTAAAAGCTGAATTTCAGATGAAAAACTACATTACCCATGATGCTGTACTGCATATTCCACCAATCAGAGTCAAATCACACCAATTTAGCTCCGCCCACTCCCATGAAGCACAAGTCGATCTCTCTAAGCTCGCAAAATACTTAAATGTTGATACATATGCATATTTTGCAATAAATTTATATATTTTATATTTTATATTTGTAATGCTTCATGGGTTTGTAGTTATTTCTCTCACTAATGCTTTTAAATTGATTTGAAGCAAAAAAATTTTTTTGAAAATTGGACAAAAATTCAAAGTTTTTAATCTCGATTCATCTCGTAGTGGATTGGCTCGGTTCATGGCGTACAACGCTTTCACAAAGACTTTTTTTAAATCCCTATGGTAAAAATGAGTAGAAAAAATAATTCCACTGAAAAGTGTTGTCTATTATAGACCTAACATGGATTCAAAAACATGATTTTTTTTTTTCAAGTACACTTTATTCCAATCAAAATTCAAGCCCCTTTAATGCCAAAAAAACAAACAAATTGTAATTATGATTTCCAAACTCATAGTAAGGAACTTAAAAGTACGGAGGAACAAACTAGAGGATCCAGTTTCATGTTCTAAAGAATTTCCCAAGCAAGTCATTAAAAAGAAAAGAAAGAAAGAAATGCACAAAGAAGGTTTATGGTCTAAACTAAATCTGCTATGATTGTGCCTCAGGAGAAACCCAGGTGTGGTTTAAAGATGTTAATGAGTAATCTGTAATAACAATAATGTGCTTAATTAGCTCTGCTGGAAGTCCAGTGTAACGAAGCGACTCTGTCAGCGCTCATGTGTCCCGGGTCGGCTCGATGGGATCTTGGGGAAACTCCACGTCAGCGACGTCTTGGTCTCAGGGAGAGATTGAGGATCAGTGGAGCCGTCTTGCGCTGCAGTTCTCCTTCAGTGTTCCTCTGTGGACCTCAATAATGCATGGCCCATCTCCTCCCACACAGCTCACATCAGGACCTCTGAAGCCCAGCGCAAACTACATCTCATTATCAGCGCAGCTCGATCCATCTTTCATGAGATGATGCCTCATCCAGAGCTGAAGAAACAGTGTGTTCTGCTGTGAGTGGAACTCCAGTTCTGAATATGCCGTTGCCATAACAACACAACACTCTTCTGCAGGGGAAATCACACACACTGTTAATGCTTACATATTCTCATCATGCAAAAACATAAAAAACATCAATGACGACATTTTACAAATGTTTTGTTTAAGATGAAATTACATTTGATGCATGTAACATGTTTATTCGTTTAAATTTTTTGTATGTTTTCACATTACCTTTAACTAAAACATTATTTTCATAAAATAATTAGCTGTTATTACTAAAATTATTTGCTGTTTCAGTCAGAGAAATATAAACTAAAACATAAATTATATTTAATTATAACTATATATATACTTATTTTATTTAAGCTAGTTGACAAAAGCTTGAAATACTAAAATAACTACAACTAATATATAAAAATTAATGAAAACTAAACTTTTTTTTTAAACAGAATTTAATAAAAATGACAAAAACAACTAAATTACTAAAACTTTAACTAAAATTAAAGTAAAAATGGAAAATATGAAAATAAAATTAATTCAAAATAGTAACAAAAACTATATAATAGTACATCAATGATGCTAAATAATGCATATATCCATTTTCTGCTAGTAAACAAAATTAACAAACATGCATTTCATCCCATTGTTTTTCATTACTTTTCTCATTCGATGTAAACAATAATTGATACACTGTACATCACTGTGGATAAAAACATGTAAAATCGCGTCCAAAGGGTGACTGCGCATCAGATCTCGTGTCTGAAGAGACAGGCTATTTCAGAACACACACACACACACACACACACACACACCAGCAGTCATAGAAGCGGCCTGAAGAGGGGATGATGGGACTTTAGATGACACACTCTTCTGACTGACCTTGTTTATTGCGTGTGTCTCCGGCTCTGTGTGTGTTTTCATTAACGTCAGTCAGCCGGGCTGTGAAACACACTGAGGCAAATCACGGTGTCAATCCCTGTGTCTTCTCCGCAGTGGCGTAGGCAGAAATTGTATTTTGGGTGGGCCAGTGAAAATGTGACTGGGCCTATAGTTTTTCCTAGAAAAAAAATGACTTCAATAATAATTAACAATAATAGACAAACTGAAAAAAAAAGTTACACCTTTATATTCGGCAAATCATCATGTTTAACCAACAGAGCTCAATAAAGGCTGGACAAACCAGTATAGACAATAACCTGTCTATTTTATTCAGGCTATTTAGCAGTGCAAAGACAGTTCACCCGAAAATAAAGTAAGCTAAAATAATAATATCACAGTTAGATCGGCGGATAAACCCGCGTCAGGCTGACGGGGAGAGAGGGAGCAAGAAGCGGCCGGCGCCAGCACCTGACTAGCCTTCTCCTGGGGTAATGAGTCGGAAGAACTGGGCTGTGTGGACTCGGAAGATGAAGGCAGTGGCGTGTCTTCTTCCTCAACTCTTGCTTTTTGTCAAATAGCACATTAAAGAAAGTTGTTTAGCCATTATTGTGGCGCCGGCGCCGCTCAGAGAGTTTTCCTGTCGGAACCCCCAGCAACCATAGCAACCAATAACGTTCCGGAGAGAGGCTTTCTACAATTTGCTTCACCAGTTAAATTTTATTCGGAAAACAAATTAAACACAGCAGTCAACAATAAATCAGGTATATATTAATATATTTTCATAAATACATTTGAATAATAAAAATAAAATAAAAATGTATTTTTATCAAACTTGCCTGGGCGGGCCAGTGAGTAATGTGGGCGGGCCAGTGCCGCCCTGGCCCAATACTGGCTACGCCCCTGCTTCTCCGTCTCTCTGGATCTCCTTCACTCCCTCTCTCCGCCGCTCACCTCACGACTCTCTGCGGGACATTTCACTGACCTGGCAATAGTTTTGGAAGTGCTCTTTAACCCTCTGGTGCTCTACGCGTGAGTTCACGAATCATGACTGATTTTTTAAAATGTATTATTTATTATTTAATTTCAATGCAATTAATGGACTATATTTTAGTTTGTGTTTTTTATTTAATATTTTTAGGGAATTTTATGGTACTGAATTATATTTTCGCTGTATTTTTTACAATACATTTTTTCACTTTTTCAGTATAGACCTGAAAATAAAGTTGCCAACATAAACTGTGGTAAATCTTTAAGATTATGGCTGAAAATAAAAGTTTTAAAAAGCCAACTTTAAAAAAAAACTTCTAGAATTTGAATTTGTGCAAAAATACTATTTTCGTTTTTTTTTTTTATGAAATATATATTTTCAAAAACATGTTTTACTCTAAAACTGTGAGAAAATCAAAGCCATGAATCTAAACAAGTTGTCTTCAAAATTTTAAACTGATATCTCAAAAAGATTTTATTCGGCTGCAGTACCAAACGCTTCCACTAGGAACTTCGTCTCTCATTCATTTCCAACGCTATCTCACGACCAATTCGTACGAGTGATTAAAAGGTGGTTAATTCGTACTAATTCATACGACCTCACTCGCACGAATTCGTATGATTTGCCTAAACCCACGTGATGGGTAGGTTTAGGGGCGGGGTCAGGGGTAGGTCATTCGTACGAATTCATACGAATTTGGTAACTCGTAAAATATGTACGAATTAGCAAAAATCGTACGAATTTTTACGAGTGAGGTCGTATGAATTAGTATGAATTAGCCAACTCGTAAAATTCGTACGAATTACCGTGAGATCGGGCTGGAAAATACAATGAAGGAGACTGGTTTAATCAACAGAAACTCAAATTATTATGTTATCTGAACTACATAAGGGTGAAACTCGAAAAAATAGAATATAGTGCAAAAGTTCATTTATTTCAGTAATTCAACTTAAAAGGTGAAACTAATATATTATATAGACTCATTACATGCATTGCAAAGTGAGATATTTCAAGGCTTTATTTGTTATAATTGTGATGATTATGGCTTACAGCTTATGAAAACCCCAAAGTCAAAATTAGAATATTGTGAAAAGGTTTTCATAAGCTGTAAGCCATAATCATCACAATTATAACAAATAAAGCCTTGAAATATCTCACTTTGCATGTAATGATTCTATATAATATATTAGTTTCTAATGTAGTTAGCTTCTTTGTTTTTCCAAAATTTCCAAATTTTTCTTTTTTGTGTTCACATAGCAAGTGCCAAAACCTTTACCAAGTTTCGTGCCATTCCGATAAAAAAAAAAAAAAAAAAAAAAAAAAATGTAAAATGACAGAAGAGCGTCATCCGGAGAAGAAAAGGTGTCTGGATTTGTATGTGGTGAAAGAGTGAGATCGAGCAGGACAGGAATGAAGGATCGGACCGAGACGGTTCAGGTTTTGTTTGTGCGCTTGACGTGTTTTATCACTACCGGCTCCAAACGTCTCTCTGAGGAGGAGCGGCCCTTCACAGAACCTTATTTCCGGGACCATCTGCCACCACACCATTCCCTAAACCCATCCCATAAATCTGCAGTGAAAGGGATCGCCCGGCGTGAGCTGTGCGTGTGCCAACTGCAATCCCTCTCCAGTCGGGGGACGTTTGAGAGGAGACGAACGCTACACAACTGTACTTTAAAAATAACATGTTATAATATCAGGGAACACTGGGTTTTAATGGTCCACTTTAGATGTTCTGATGACTATAAGTAACTTTGCAACTACATGTCAACTAGCTCTCATTACAGTATCAGTAGACTGGGTTCAGGTTAGTAGAGTATGTACTTGCAAAGTTGAATATCTGTTGAGGAGCATCAGAATAAAGAGTTAGCAGATATTAATCATCAGTCTCTAATGACATATAGCTGCAAAGTTTACTAGACTGTCTAAACTGGACCATCGGAATAAAGTGTAACCCATATTTTGCTGCATGTCTCTAATAAAAAGAACTACACTAAGAAAAAAAAAGTCAAAAAATGAAAATGTCCTGATAATTTTATTTCCTTTAACCCTAGAATACAATATTTTGTGTGTAATTATGTGTGTTATATATTAATATGTAGTGCAGTTGTGTTATAATTATATGTGTTTAAGCAAGAATCACATTTGTGGAAAACTAATGCACAATTTTTTTTTTACCATAAAGCCCTACGGGATTAGTATTTTCTGGGGACGAAAGATGGTGGGGGGATTTTTACTTTACAAATTACAGACATGTCCGATTCGCACGGGATTAATATCATAGAAAACCTCCACAATTATTACAAATGACTAGAGGTCACCAGGTTAAACTAATCCAGTGCGAATTTTGTGTGGCGCATTCGCATAAGCGAAGCCTGTTATTATACTCAAATTTACTGACTTCTCTCCCAGATATGATGTCAGGCTATTGCGTATAGCGTATTCAGTGCGAATAAGGCTTTTATGTTCCTTTTTTATTCTTCTATTCTTGCATGACACTGACAAAAAAACACAAATAAAGAGTTTTTAATACAAAAATACTGTATCTGACTGAAAGAAAATGTTGTTTTGTACTGTACACACAGAATGACTACCCACACACTCATAGTTGCACACTTATTCGACTCGGAAAGTAGGAATGTCCAATTTCCCACTTGGAAAAAAGGGTGCAACAGAACAACACTTTTTCTACCTCGAAACACATGCAGAAATAACTCAATTCACAGAGATGCAGGTTTAGGATGTCATGCAAAAGTCTTGGCACCCGGTAAAAAAACAATAAAAGTACTTTTAAGCAAATTAAATACATCATTAATAAAGAAAAAAGTATAGTCACATTGATAAAAAACTGAACAAATTATCCAACATATCCAACATTTCAGCATGGGGACGAGAGACCATTAGTCATATCTATCAATAAATAATAATAATAATAAAAACACACAGCTAATATCTTTGTGTAAATGCATCACGTGAAGTGTCCTGAAAGCGAGTCTGTGCAGTTGTGCATCAGTGAGACGCGGAGACGTCCAAATCAAGAGACGAAACACAGACAGAGACAGAGATTTGGCTGAATGGCATAACTTACATCCAGCTTCGAGAAGGCAACAGCTGCTGCTAAATCATCTGTAAAAGAAGCAATGCCACCCAAACTCTCTATAAATACACACCTTCATAGCGCTCATAGTTAATTGCTGGCAGAACAGCTGGTGGCTTGTTTTAATTAAGGGACGAACAGGCTTCATTGTTTCTCAGAGCGTTCAAGTGCAGGTCCTTCATCTCAGAGCTGTCGCACGAGGAGATTCTGTGTTTCTCGGCTCAATGTGGACACATTTAAAATGCATAATGACCCATTACTGTCTCAGATCTTTATGTTTATGTCTAACACAGAACCGGTGAAGCTTTTAGACACCCTACGCAAGTTTAGACACGGTCTCGACGCTGGAGCTGCAGTAGATGAGATGTCCTCCTCACGTCTGCAGTGTTCGTGTGTGAGACTGATGCTGATGCTGTCAGAGCCAATCACAACATATGTCTTTAAGAAGAGAACTTTAAACCCGTGTGACTGCACAATAATAATAAAACAAGTTTAATTCTACTTAAGATTGGGTGAAATTAATGACGTTAATTACATTTATTATTAAATACATTATTGTTCATCTAAAAGTACTCTACTGGTGGGCATAGTAAAATAAAATTAAAAAAAAAAGAAAAAAAAGAAAAAAGAAAAAAAGTTTAATTCTTAAAATTTCTTGAAAGTAATGAGATGTATTACATTTATTAAAAAATACATTATTATTAATTTACTAAAAGTACTCAACTGGTGGGTATAGATTAAATAAAATTAAATAAATAAATAAAAATAAAATAAAATAAAATAAAATAAAATAAAATAAAATAAAATAAAATAAAATAAAATAAAATTCTAATTAAGATTGGTTGAAAGTAATGAGATTAATCACAAATATTATTAAATACATTATTATTAATTTCCTAAAAGTACTCAAATGGTGGGTATACATAAAATAAATAAATAAATAAATAAATAAATAAAATAAAATAGTAAATTCTACTTAAGATTTGTTGAAAGTAATGAGATTAATCACAATTATATTTAAATACATCATTATTAATTTCCTAAAAGTACACAAATGGTGGGTATACATAAAATAAATAAAATAAAATAAAATAAAATGAAATAATGAAATTAAATAAATTAAATGAAATAAATTAAATACAATTCTACTTAAAATTGGTTGCAAGTAATGAGATTAATCACAATTATTATTAAATACATCTTTATAAATTTTTTCTTCATGGTCACCACTGGTGGGAAGAAAAAAATCTTTATTATTTTACTATCTGTAATATTTTAAGTTAATTTGTACATTAACATGTATAGTTTTATATTTAGGAAGAGAGTCTCTCACAAAGGGATCTGCAAGTCTGAAAACTCTTGGTATATTTCACAACAACAACAACATATCACAAATAATTAATTAAATTATAATAGCAGTAATCTCTGCAGCCTTGATAAACAGCCCAGATTCCCTCTCATGCTGTAATATAGCCTGTGTCTGTAAAGGATGTATTTGTAGTGATTCATATTGTTTGTTTTATGTAAAAGGCAAATGGAACAATATCAGTGGAGTTTAGCATAAACAGAGGAGTTGTAGAAAGCGGTTCATCTCCGACTGCAGAACTGCACAGATTTCACAGGCTCAAATCCAGTAGATTCAAGGGTGATTCGAGTGAAGGTGATCTGACATTTCTTTCCAGTGTTCTCAGGGTTTATGTGCATGTAAAAGTGTGTGTGATAATATCTCATCATGACCTCTGTCCTCCTTATGAGTCATGGTTGTGTAGTTACTCTCCTACAGTCATCCCACACACACACACACACACACACACACGTCATATCCTATATCTATATAGTAGAGTGCTGTTTCAAAGGGGCTGTTTACACCTGGTCACTTCATGTGTTAGTTAGTTACTGAGCTACTGAGTTAGTTAGTAGTGTGTTAAACTGGTGGTTATGGGAAGGGGCGGGACATTTCCCAAACACACTCGAAGCGCTCGACCAATCACAACACACTGCTCCAGCCGACCAATCAGAGCACACTGTGCTTTTCAGAAGGAGGGGCTTCATAGAGACAGGAAGTAAACTGGTGTGTGTTTCCCGTACAGTGCCGTAACTCTCTGCTTCACTACAATAGTGCGATGCATCGTTGAAGAAATCCACTAGCTCGTCACGACTGTTTCCCCAAACCGTATTGTCGCAATCTGGTCGTTCAACCATGTTGGTTAATGATGTCACGCAAGTGGTGAAGTAATATCTTATTTTAATAAATCTGTTTGAGATCGAATTAACGTTAGATATTTTGCTAATACACACATGACATCTGAGGAATATTTCTCATTTTTCTCAGCTATTTTGCATTATTTCCAGATTCACTCATAGTCTCGTTCTCACGCACTAGAGCTCGTTCACACATGCGCACTCTTCAAAAACGGTGCTTTAAATCTCTAGACAAACTAAAAGACGTAAATGACATTTGTATGTATTCTGAATAAAAGACTCAGGTTGCACTGAATGTCAGTTTGCTTATTTTGCTCAAGATCAGGATTTATTGAGTCCACATGTCATGCAAACTAGAAACTCTGCTTCTAACCACAGGTAGAGATCTGTCGCTCACACACACAACTCTGCAATGCTGTCGCTCACACACACACCTCTGCAATGCCGTTTGCGAATGTTTGTTGGAACGATGGTTTCGGGAAACACAGACTCGTTGAACTATGTTGATAACAACAGAACTTGCGACTATAGTTGGCTAACAATGCTTTCGGGAAACCAGAGCGTTACTGACAGACTGGGGAGAGAGGAGCCGAAAAACAAAACAAGACTTTGAAAAAGGACATAATAGGTCCTCTTCGGCCCTGTTTACACCCGGTATTAAGATGCGTTTTGGTAAATCGGATCAAAAGTAGTCTTTCCCGTTTACACCAGCTGTTTCAACCCGTCTCTTTTGTCCACTTTCGACAACTTCTGTCCTGATTTCTTGAAGGTGAGGGTCTATGTACGGGGAAATTGATGTGTTTCTACAGATTTTTTGATCAAAATAAATTCACAAGTTGTAAATTGCGCGATTTGCAAATGACGTGACCGTAGACGATGGAAAACAGCTTGTGTGTCAGCTCTGCAAGACAACGCTGAAATCAGGAATGGTGAGAGAACATTGTGCTGGTACGTTTTTCATCTTCAAACCGAACTTGGGTCTCCAGCCAACAACAAGTTTAAATCCAGTCTGGCTAGCGCACTTCCCATAAGGTTTAAGCCAGACGCGGCCTTATCTATGTTTCAGCCGTTTCAATTGAAACAGACCCCGCCCTCCAAGGGGCCCCAACAGACCAGCAAAATCCCATTCATTTTCTCCATAGGATATTGCTTTTGGTAGATTGACCACGAGCTACGAGGTTGTGAAACGCCACAAGGTATGAAATCAACCTTGTTATTTGCGATCTTCTGGAGAAATACTACACTACCCACAATTCTAAGCAAAACACTGACGTCTCTGATTGGTCGAACTCGCGGTTACCATGGCGACGTTTACCGCCCCCGCGAACGGCTTAAGCGATCTGAAGTATAATATCGGTAGTTTATGTGTTTATACCTTTGCCTTTTTTGCCATTAAATAGACAGCTGAAAATATACCGCGCAAATCAACGAAGCAGTGAAGTTACCCTGCGTGAAAGGGCGAGGCTAATTCCAACGTAAAACACTGTATAATTGTATATAGTTTTAATCAAATAAGGTTGGATTATTTCTATGTTGAGCTGGCTGTTCATGAAGCTGAAAGTGCACGCAATAAAATAATATATGCAAACCAACAGGAATCCTTGCTTTTTCTGCTCTATTACTGTAATGACAGGTAGTGACCTAGAGGTGTCATTGTTCTTGCCGAGGTCAGAGAGTGCCGAAGAAGAGATATACCGGATGTTGCTGTTGTTGTTGTTCAAGCTAACATGTGAATAAACCGGACACAGAGAGAACTCACGTGTTGTTGTCTTCTAAGTATTATTAAATGCCTGTAAAGGATATCAACAGACATTACATGGTGTCAGAATAGCCTGTGTGTCGGTAAAGAAGACATGGCGAAGTTTAGCCCGCCGAGCGAGTTTAAGTTTGAGAGCCCAACCGAATGGCCGGAATGGAAACAGCGATTTCGCCGCTATCGGTTGGCCACGAAGCTGAGCAAAGATGACGGCGAGATTCAAGTAAGTTCGCTGATCTATGCAATGGGCAGTGAAGCTGAAAAGATATTCAGTTCATTTGAGTTTGAAGAGGAAGATGATAAGAAGGACTTTGAAGTGGTCATGAAAAAGTTTGACGACTACTTTATTCCAAGACGCAACATCATACACGAGCGTGCATGTTTCTATCAACGGAGCCAGCAATCCGGGGAAACGGCAGAGATGTACATCAGGGCATTATATGAGTTAGCAGAGCACTGTCAATTCGGGACTACGAGGGATGAACATATAAGGGATCGTCTTGTGGTAGGAATAGCAGACAAGGAGCTTTCCCGCCAGTTCCAGCTCAAAGCAGACCTAACGTTGACGCATGTGATTGAACGTGTGCGCCAGACAGAGGCGATAACGCGGCAGGTTAATCTTCAGACCAATCGACCGGACGCTCAGCTGGCCAATGTTAATGCGGTAAAAGGGAAGGATTGGCAGTATAAGAAAAAGAGTCAGCGACGTGGGACCAGCAGCCAGGTGACCAACACAAAGGAGGAGTGTGGGAGGTGCGGTAAGCCACAACACTCTAATGAAAGAAATTGTCCTGCATTAAAAAGCAAGTGTAATAAGTGTCACAAGGAAGGACATTGGGAACGTAAATGTCGTTCTAAAGCAGTGAGAGAAGTCACAAGCGAACAGCCTGGACTAACATACTTCCTTGGAGCAGTTGACAGGGAGGATAATGAGGATACATGGACTGTAGGCTTACCTGTAAACAATGTGGTGGTAACCTTTAAAATTGACACAGGAGCCGACGCTACCATTATTGATAAAGGGACATTCGAAAAGATGAGTCCTAAAATAAAGCTTGAGCCTCCTGTCACACGTTTCGTTAGCCCAGGGGGCGATCTCAATTGCATAGGCATGTTCCAGAGTATCACCAGCTATAAGGGGAGAAAGTACTCTCTGAAGGTGTATGTGACTGAAGGAAAAAGCTGCTTACTGGGCCGGGAGGAAGCAGTGGAAATGGGTCTAGTAAAGAGGATGAATGAGGTCAGCAGTGTGTTTGGATCAAACGGGTTATTGAAAACTGAGCCAGTCAGAATAGCCCTGCGTGATGATGCCCAACCATATGCAGTGCCGACAGCCAGGCGGATATCCCTGCCACTGGTACCGCTGGTAAAAAAAGAACTGCAGCGCATGGAGGAGGAGGGCATAATCGAAAAAGTAACACAGCCAACAGAATGGTGCGCCGCGATGGTGCCGGTACTCAAACCCAACAAAAGGGAAGTCCGCCTCTGTGCAGACCTCAGGAAACTGAACAAAGCGGTGAAACGGGAGAAGTATGTCCTGCCGACGGTGGAGGAAATAATGCCAAAGCTCGCCGGATCAAAAGTGTTCACATCGCTGGACGCAGCAAGTGGATTTTATCAGATTCCCCTGCATGAGGAGAGCAGGATGCTCACCACTTTCATCACTCCGTTTGGGAGATATGCCTTCCGCCGTCTTCCTTTCGGAATAACTAGTGCTCCTGAAATTTTCCAGAGGAAAATGGCGGAGACTCTGGCCGGCTTAGAAGGGACAGAGATCTTTATGGATGACATTTTAATTCACGCAGAGACAGAGGAGCAACATGACCGACGCCTGGCTGAGGTGTTGAGGGTCATCGAAGCAGCAGGGCTCAAGTTGAACCAGGCAAAGTGCAAGTTCAAACAGAGACAGGTTCGCTTCCTGGGTCATCTAATCGACGAGGCAGGCGTCAGGGCCGACCCAAACAAAGTCACAGGAATAGGGAACTTTCCACAGCCACAAAACGCGACAGAACTCAAAAGATTCTTAGGGATGGTTAATTATTTAGCCAAGTTCATTCCAGAGTTATCAACAGTGGCTCACCCACTGTACGAGTTGTTGAAAGGAGACAAAGAGTGGATGTGGGGACCTGCACAGTGCGAGGTGTTCAGGAACTTAAAGACTGCACTAGCCACAGCTCCAGTACTTACCTTCTACGATGCCAACAAGCCCACCATAGTGTCAGCAGATGCCAGCAGCTACGGGCTGGGTGGCGTTCTACTCCAGCAGCACGGGGATCACTGGAAGCCCGTGGCCTACTGCTCCAGACGATTAAGTGACGCGGAGAAAAGATACGCACAGATCGAGAAGGAGTGCCTGGCAAGTGTGTGGTCCTGTGAACGGTTTGACAAATACCTATATGGACTGGACGGTTTTAGACTGGTTACTGATCACAAACGTTTCAATGCCACTGCGGAGCATGCACCTGGCAAAACATTAGCTGTAGCGGATGCGCTCTCTAGGAGCCCAGAGCAATGTTTTGGGGATGGGGTCTGTCATGAGGAGATGGCGGCTCACATGGAGGCTGTCATGAGTCAGGTCCCGGCCACACCACATCGGATGGCGGAGCTTAGACAGCACACTGAATATGATAGACAGCTCCAGACAGTCATAGGCTTCATCAGGAATGGGTGGCCTGATTATGTTGGAAAGGTACCTGAGGTAGTCAAGGACTTCTACCAAATGAGAGGAGAACTATCTGAAATAGATGGCTTGGTCGTTAGAGGCAACCGCATTGTCATTCCCACAGAAAAGAGGAAGGCCATCTTAGAGAGAATCCATGACGGACATCAAGGCCTGGTAAAGTGCAGAGAAAGAGCTTACCAATCCGTATGGTGGCCTGGAATGTCTGGTGAGATTGAAAAAACAGTACAGCAGTGTGCATTTTGTAGAGAGAACAGAAACACACAGAAGAAGGAGCCATTAATGCCCAGCGAGCTCCCATCTAGGCCATGGCAGAAAGTTGGTATAGATCTGTGTGAGTTTAAGAAGCAAAACTACTTAATAGTATCGGATTATTACTCTAGATATCTGGAGATTTTGAATCTGCCTACAACTACAACCAGCCAGGTTGTAGCTAAGCTGAAAGCCACATTCGCACGTTTCGGCATCCCTGAAGTGATGGTGAGTGACAATGGGCCCCAGCTATCTTCAGCAGAGATGAGGGAGTTTAGCGAGAAATATGATTTTGCTCATGTTACTTCCAGCCCACACTACCCTCAAAGTAATGGACAGGCAGAGAGGGCAGTTCAGGTAGCGAAGTCTATACTGAGACAGGAGGACCCCCTCCTTGCCCTGATGGCGTACAGAGCCACACCCACCTCTTCGACAGGAGTCAGTCCAGCAGAACTGCTGATGGGCAGGAAAAGCGTGAAAGGTTATATAAAAAAAAAAAAAAAAAAGGTTAATTTACTGCTGTTTTGTGTTTCAGAAAATGTTGTTTGCAAAAGTATGAACAGGTGGAAGGGTTATTTTTATTAGCCACCATTGGGGTTAGAAGTTAACAAGACAGTTGAGTTTACAACAAGAAAGATTGTTAAGAGAGAGAAGTGTTGTTGCTAACAGTATAATAACAGTTCATGTTAACCAAGAAGGGCAATATCTTTGAGGGGGAGATGTAATGACAGGTAGTGACCTAGAGGTGTCATTGTTCTAGCCGAGGTCAGAGAGTGCCGAAGAAGAGATATACCGGATGTTGCTGTTGTTGTTGTTCAAGCTAACATGTGAATAAACCGGACACAGAGAGAACTCACGTGTTGTTGTCTTCTAAGTATTATTAAATGGCTGTAAGGGATATCAACAGACATTACAATTACCTTTATGTTTTATGTGGGTAGGGCCACATATGAGTTATTGAAACGGGTCCCCGGATGCTTAAGGCCGCCGCTGGTTCAAGCATTAGATCAGTAGCTGGAGAGTAAATGGTCTTTAGTGGCCGTTCGAACACATTCGACCACATGAACACCTTTTAAGCAATCCGGTCGAATGTGTTTTCGACTACCTCTGGTCGAAACTGGACAAGCTCAAAGCGTTTACACCTTTATTTAGGGCCGTTTACAGTGTGACAACTAGCCCCGGTCTCCCACTATGCACTCTCTCTCTAATCTCACTATGAAAAGCATGTCGACTTCATCTAATCTGTGGTTAGAGTTCCTCTCCTAAAACTTTCTTCTGTTCATTAGTCCTCCCCCCACACTTGGACTGTGAAAGTGAAATCTGAGCAAACGTTTGAAGTGTCTCGTGTTTGACTCACTCGACCCGGCTCAGTCTGTCCGGCCCAGTGCATCTGTGTCCATTTGGCCTTCTTTCTCTCTTAATCCCTGTACTCTCCAGTGCAGAAAGGCTTGTGGCAGACACAGACGATCGCTAGAAGTGCCGGCCAAAGGCTTGCTGGAAAAAATCAAGTCATTTTAGAAAGATTACTTTTTTAAGCTTCTCTGCCTTTCCATTATTTTCTGGCCACATCAGGACCTCGAGTCCATCGCCCTCCTCATCCTCCTCCATTCGCCCCTCGATGATTTGAGATGATTATCCAAAGGAACATAAGCGATTCATCACCGAGCCAACAACATTCACAGAAAGCTAGATTAGGAAACAAGCTAGAAGTGTGTAAGTGGTTTAAACGAATCGTTCTTTAATGAATCAGTTCACAAAACCGGCAGGAATGATCGGGTTCTTGAACTCAATTTGCAAACGCAGCTCTCGGGTCTGTTCATCACACAAAAATATTATAAGTCTTTGAATATTTGGAATATATATCGTATGATGGACCTTTTCTGGTTCTTTTGCAACTTAGGAGCTCCAGTTCCATGTAAAATGCAATGAAAAAAATAAATAAAAAGCATTATTTAGCATTTGTACTTTTGTGTCTTACAGAATAAATTCATATAGGTTTATAATATAATATAATATAATATAATATAATATAATATAATATAATATAATATAATATAATATAATATAATATAATTATAATTAATTAATATAATTACTTTTTTAAATAGAAATATTTACTTCATGTAATATTTTGTATTAATAATATAATATAATATAATTCATATAATAATATTACTTTGTTTTTTAAAATATAAATATTTACTTCATGTCATAATTCTTAATTAATATAATATAATTAATATAATATCATATAATTAATAGAATAATATTAATTTGTTTTTTAAATATAAATATTTACTTCATGTCATAATTCTTAATAATATAATATCATATAATTAATATAATATCATATCATATAATTAATATAATAATATTAATTTGTTTTTTTAAATAGAAATATTTACTTCATGTCATAATTCTTATTAATAATATAATGTAATGTAATATAATCATGAATTCATCTAACATTTCAAACTGATCCATTCGGTTATTTTACATCCACTTTTCCTAATCCAATCAATTCCTACTGAATAAAATCAAGTCCCACTATAATTTCATCTCGTTTCGCTTGATAAGTGGTTTGAGCAGTGTTTGGTGTTGGCTTGAAATGCCAGATCTGATCTGAGGCCTGCTTGTGTGATCTTCCTTTTCGTAACTTCTAAACGAGGGCATGTTTTTGCTGCACGGTCATTTGCATAGCTAATCTGATATTTACATGTAATCAATTGCTCCATTAATTAGGTCAGTGATCAAAGCCAGATCACTCGGGAGAAACGAGGAAGACTGATTTACGGCACTTTTCGAGATATGATAAAATACGGGGGCAGGAGGAGAGCTGATGGAGAAGCACAACGCCATTTCTTGCTGATAAGAGAAGCATAAAACACACTGCGTACTTATATAAGAGAGAAACACCATTAAAATGTGTCGGAGACGAGAGAAGAAGACAAGCATGGCCACCTTTATTGGAAATATAGTCCACCTCTGCCATCTTCTGTTCTGGATGTGCTATGTTTAATCACAGAAGCCTTAAACATCCACAGATCTTCTCTTATTCACTATAATTGATATTATTTATGCAGTATGGATGCTTTGATCATTAAACGTCTTATGCATCCCTGTCTTCGGGTGAATCCCCAACTCATCTTAGAAGGAAGCCGTAAGTTTTAAAAAGAAAACATAAAATGAAGAACCATCTGTTTTCTTTGGCAAATGGCTTTCCGCACCAAGGAGAAAAAATGTGATCAATTTGAAAGGCATGAGCAAATTGACAAATGAGCGTTGCCTTGCTTTAATTGTATCCACCGGAGTTTTTCTCGCTTTGGCGAGTTTAAGTGTCTTGATATTTGGAGAAAGTGGAGGTTTTATGAAGCAAAGACATCATCCTCATCATCATCTATTAAAATGTCTCTGAATTAGCAAAGCGCTTGCTCATAAATGAAGGTAATGGTCCTCAACATTTATTACTAAACGCCTCCGTTTAAACACGCAAATGAAAAACATTTGCTGCAGAAACAATTTTCACTCAGTAATTGTTAGAAAATTTCACAAGTTTGCCAAGCAACGGATTGAATTGAACTTGAAATTTTAAACTGAAATAGTATCACTGTTAAAACATACTCCAATAATCTTTGTTTTAATTACTTATTAACTTCGAAGATATTTTTACAGTGTATATAGTAGTGCAAAATACCACCAACTGGAACTAATTCTAAAACTAAAAATGAATGCCCATAAATTAAATATATTTCCTCATATTCTCCATTGTTGCGGCTCCTCTCTTCCCAGTCTGTCAGTAACGCTCTGTTTACTTCCTGTCTCTATGAAGCCCCTCCTTCTGAAAAGCACACTGTGCTCTGATTGGTCGGCTGGAGCAGTGTGTTGTGATTGGTCGAGCGCTTCGAGTGTGTTTGGGAAATGTCCCGCCCCTTTCCATAACCGCCAGTTTAACACACTACTGACTAACTCAACCAGGCCCCGCCCCTTTATTCTGCGCATTAATTATTATAATGAGGAATATTGTGACGTGTTCGTTCCCGGAAGAAACTCAAGACTACAATGGAGGCGTTTCAGGAGTTCAGAAACACTGACACTGATATAGAGAAGAACTGGAGCTTTCTCATGATCAAACAGCAACATCACACACTAAAGATAGATAGTAAAAAGCATAATCGGTCCACTTCAACACAAATTTAACACAAATTGCTACCGTTTCCCCTGGCCTGACATGCATCTCAACACATTTTCATCTGGAGAGTCACTGAAACTGCGGTTCTGGGGTGAAAACCTCGAGGTGAGACCGATCTGCCCAACGGGACCATTTTACTCCAGGGAAAGAGAGAGAGAATGAGAGAGAATGAGAGAGAGAGAGAGAGAGAGAGAGAGAGAGAGAGAGAGAGAGAGAGAGAGAGAGAGAGAGAGAGAGAGAGAGAGAGAGAGAGAGAGAGAGAGAGAGAGAGAGAGACGTCTACTGTGGCCAATGCATTGAGTTTTTGCATTGTGGTTTATGATGTGTGTCCCTTTTCCTCGCCGCATTCAACAAGTGGCCAATTAATCAGCTTCGACCCACTGAGAGTCACTCATGCCTAGAGCTGTTCCTCCAGAGACGGGCACATCTCTCGCTCCTCACCCAAACATGATTAATCTCCAGACAGACCCAGTGTTTCACCTCTGGACACTCAGGCTCCCAAACACATGTATGACCTTAGGTGAGCATTATCAGGATCGGACTGATTAATTGGAGCAACAAATGTAACAAATTGAAGTCTAAAGATTAAGAGGGAACATATATAAAGCGTGCCGCCTCGAGCAGCTTTTCATTCTGACTGAGACGTACAGCAGCCGAAGAAGACGAAGAAGAAGAAGAAGAAGCCTCTTCTAATTAAAAGATTAAAGATCACATTTACTTTAGTTCACTGCACTGAGAAAACATATTATTGTGCTTCCACAATTGTCTGACGTTTGACAGATGGATAAATATGTCCAACACCATACGACCGGGGTAACTATCAATAAAAAAATACATAATTTTTTTTTTTTTATCATTTTTGTTTAGTTTAAGTTGAAGTACTAAAACAACTAAAACGAAATAAACTATAACTAAAAATCAATAAAAACGAATAAAAATTACAAAACATAAACTAAAATAGAAAAATAAAAAATAAAGTATTATAATTTCAATTATATAAATTCAAAATATTAACAAAAACTATAATAGCATATCAATGATCATTTCAGTCTAATGCTAAATTGATATTTCAGCTGTTTTTTGTCCACAAAATGAAAGTCAATGGGGTCCAAAACAATTTTTTTTTTTTTTTTTTTTTTTTTTTTTTTACAATAATATTCATTTTTGGGTGAACTTTCTCTTTAAGCCTTGTGTTATGTTGCGGGTCAATTTGACCCGTTTCGATTTTCTAGTTGTTGGAAATACTGGTTAACCTTTGTTTTTTTTTCTTGATATTTTGTGACTTTTTCTCATTTATCATGATGAACATGCATGCAAAGTTTCAGCATGCTGATGTGTTTTGACATATACAAACAAAATTACTATTACGTTCGTGATGTTCACGTGTCAATTTGACCCTCATAGACAGCCATTCAAAAGCAACTGTACAGACACAAAATAAAAACATTTATTTTCTGTATGTCAGGGCACTTCAACTCCAGTTCTAACGTGCAAGTGCATCTAAAAGTGCTCTAACCCTAACCAAACACACTTGAAAAAGATAAAATTACAGTGTTCAGAATTATTTGGAAATTACAGATCTTTGTCAGACACAGATAGTAGCTCTCATTTCAATATTCAAGATATCTATAATACCTAGCTTTTAACCAAAACTTTTATGTAGGATTTTCATTTATTTACATTTTCATAATAAAAAACATTTATTTGATGTATGATTTTGTTATGTTTGGTTTCTCACTTCCCTGTGAGTGAATAATGAAACTAGGGACTATAGGTCTTAGGAAACTAGGGAAAGTTAACTTAGGAAAATGAAAAATGTTCATTATACAGCAAAATGTTATTGTTCAGTTACGATGTTCAAAGCATAAAAAGTTAAAAAATAAAAATAAATAAAAAAGTTAAAAAAGAAATGTATATGCAAAAAAGTCAGTATACTGTTTATTTTCCAATTTTGTCAAAAAATGGTTTAAAAAATGGTTTAAAAACATTTTTATAAATCATATTTTCAGATATAATGTTTTTGTAATGTTTGACAAATGTTGATATTAAAAGTTTACAGTTTGTATCTAAATCTTTGTTGTTTTTCACAGTGTGATTTTTGAGGAATTGTATTGAATCCAATTCGGGTCAATTTGACCCGGTCCATAAAAGGGAGTACACAGAATTCGAACAGTGCACAAGGGTTAACAATTTGTGTGGCTCACCTTAGAATGGATTGTCTTATGAAATATAATATTGTAATCTTATTTCACATACAAAATAAAACATTGTGGAGTCTGCTTCATTCTAACGGTCAGAAATAGGGAGGGAAATGCTCATAAAGCCTGTTCTGGAACTTTACTAACATTATAAGTGGACCTCAGGGAAATGATGATCCGAGAATTGGACTCTATTTTTTATTTAATTTTATTTTCGCCCTTTCATTTAGAGCTAGATGTTGTGGCCGCCTTCTCTCTTATAAAAATAGCTCTCTGAAGTTTCTGCAATAATTTTTAACACCCTAATAATATTTCATTTTACGAGGCTGGTTGGCCTCCTTTAAGACAGGTGTTGTTTCGAGGGCAGTGAATGTTCTTCCTCGCTTCTCTGGTGCAAAACACACAAACATGAGGATTATTAACGCATTATGGAATCATACTGGCAGAGAAGAAACACACCGACACAGACTGACAACCCTACATCACCTTTGAGGATCAATAGTTGTTACACTTTGGCAAAATATTGACAGAAGGAAAAGTAATTATAATTCTCTTCTCCTCAGTGTAACCTCATGAAAGCGAGAGGTTTCTGTATCTGGTTGTTTATCTGAAAATATGTGCAACATTTACATTTAGCAGACGCTTTTATCTAAAGCGACTCACATTGCATTTCAAGGCACACATTTACACTCTTATCAGTTCTTGCTTTCCCTGGGAATCGAACCCATGACCTTAGCGTTGCAAGCGCCGACGCTCTACTGTTGAATAGACATGAAAATGCACAATCCAAACTTAAATAGTTGTAATTCAAGAATGCTTTGGAATATAGACGTAAGATTGGTCTTGTTTTAAAGAAGACATTTGTAGACGTTAAATAAATTAAGAAAGTGAAACAGAAAAAAAGTTATAGAAGTTTATGAAATTTAATTATGCATATTTTGATATAAAATATATTTTTTCAAAACCTGGTGGACTCTAAAACTGCAAGAAAATCAAAGCCAAAACTCTGAACAAGTTGTGTTTCAAATTTTCGGTTGATATCTCAGTAAATGAGCTTTCAGTGAGAGTGTGTGTGTCTGCAGTACCGAACGCTTCCACTAGGGCACAGCCAGAGTCCATCACTGCCCATATCAGGCGCCGCCATCTCCATATGTGTTTGAGTGATCTGAACCAATATTTCCACAATTCTCATACAATTTATGAAGTAGACATCCTATTCAGAAGTAGTAAGGGAAGTTTGGCAGATTTTGATATGAATTCAACCTCTAATAATCACATAAAAAGAACACACATGTGCGTTATAGCTCGCTGCCACCTCACAAATGGTGAATCTATAATTTTCTTCTTTATATTTAAAGTGCCTGACGGTTATATAATAAATAATAAAGCGTTAATCGGGGTAGGTGTGAGGGCTTCATTGTCCTAATAACGTCGCATTTATTTAATGAATATAATAATTTACACTCATTATGTTATTATTTGCATACTATTTTATAATGTACTAAAATACCGAGGTGCAAATAGTATCAAACTACTATTTACACGTTGCAAAGAAAATTCGGTAACACTTTACTTGAAGGGGTGTGCATAAGACTGACATGACACCTTCATAATCATGACATGACACATGTCATGAATATAAAGGATGGTTTATGCATGTTTATGACAACTGTCATTAAGTGTCATTCGCTCAATTGACATTTTTAATGCAAATATGAGATTGTTTGAGAAGTCTTTGTTATGACAACTTGACATTAACCAATTCATCATAACCTGTCATAAATATGTCATAAACATGACATAGCAGATTAATGATCAAACTTACGAAACCACTTAGCTTTATGGGTTAACATTACATTAAACTGTCATGTGGTTGGTTTTGACATTGGCTGTCATAAGGCCATTATAACTGTGTCGTGAATATTTTTCTGGACCTCAACTACAGTGGTACACATTGAATTTGTCATTAAAATGTCATTTAATGACATTTAATAGTTTCTTAACTACTGAAGCTAAGTAGTTTCTTAAGTTTGATAATTAATTATTGATAAATTAATCTGCTATGTCATGTTTATGACATATTTATGACAGGTTATGTTGTCTTAGTAATGTCAAGTTGTCATTACCAAGACACTGACAGGTTAGGATGAATTGGTTTATGTCAATAGTCATAACAAAGACATCTCAAACAATGTCATATTTGCATTAAAAATGTCATAATTGAGCGAATGACACTTGGTTGTCATAAACATGCATAAACCTCCTTTATATTCATGACATGTGTCATGTCATGATTATGAAGGTGTCATGACAGTCTTATGCTCACCCCTTCAAGTAAAGTGTCACCAATAATTCAATAATGTTTTCTTTGTTCAGTGCAAGTGTCTCTTCGTTTTAAAATTGTACCCAATAAGGGAACGTCTTGTTTTACACAAAATAAAACAAGGTCTATTACAACTTTAATGTGTTCTCTATTCCTTTCCACAAACGAAGTGTTGACAGCATCTTTGTGCAGCTGTTAGTTATATTCCCCCATCCTGGTTTATGTGTGTGTCCTTCGGGCCGGCCAGTGCTGTACGTGTGCCCCATAGCCTCGTGTTTAACACAGCACTGCGAGAGACGCTTCCAGTCTCTAAAGCCAGTGTTTATAAATCGGATCTCAGCGGCTGCTTCTGGGTAATGGAGACATGGCTTACAAAACACAGCGTTCCTCTGAGTACTGTAGGTTGCACTGTATTTTCTCCATTTACTAAAAATGAAATGTATTTTACCAAAGCTTCAAAGGAATCTCATCCAATCAGAATGTAGAGTCAAAGCTGTCCATTTTATAAATGATCCTTTACAACTTTATTTTTATAACTTGACACCGTTATTTGGATGATGGCATGAAAATGTTCGTGGTAGATATATGACTGCCCTCCATCACTGCATATTATTGTCAGTGCACAGCTGGCTCACTATATACAGAAACACAAAGACTTTATGAACTTCCTTTGGCAGTCATTTACAAGAAAACTGAGTGCAGACAGTAAATCCTCATTAATAAGCTCCCTATTTTCAGCTTGCCTCCAGATATATGTGTGTGTGTGTGTGTGTGTGTCAGAGATGTGGACCTGTATCTCACCCCTGCCCCAAAGATGGATTACATTCATTTCTTCTGTGGCGAACGTGCCCTCCTCCGTTACCTCAGGGCTTTACGCCTTCAGTCAGATTTAAATCAAGGCCTGATTGCTTGACTTCTTATAAAGTTGCGACGCTGCATGTATCCGTCTTTCTGAAATATTAAAACAACTGTGTTCATGTTTGAAAAGCAACAGAAACAGACTGTTTCTCCATGTCAGGCAGACGCAGAGTGAAGGAAAACAAATGCATGTCTTCCGAGAGTCTTTTATGCTGTGAAGATGTGAATACGGTCCAGGCGTAAGTGTGTATGTGTTAATGTGTAAAAGCAACTAGAGGCTCTGAAGTGCACATTGATTATGAAGAATGCTCTTTGCTTTTAAGTGTACTTGTTCTTTATTTATGTAATCTTGTCTTCAACGTCCTCGTGTTCTGTCTGGGATCTGGGAGATTGTTAAATCTGCTCAAACATAGTTAACATCTGAGAGTCAAGGTGAAGCTTCCAGTGAAAAAAGTACTTTATTGTATTTGAAATATATTCCCTTTCTCAATAGTAATTTGCAAATATACTAACAGAAATTGTACTATCTTTAAATATAGTAAAAGTATATTAGCATCATGCTTTTACCTGTTTTCACAATACAACTTTTAACGCACTTTAAAATAATTGTACTTTAGTATATTTTCTAAAAATATATATTTTTAAATATATACTTGAAGTGAAAATTCTGTTTATTTTTTAAAAGTGTATTTATTTGCACTTTATTAAAAATATATTTTAGGGATATTAAGTTATAAATAAATTAAGAAAGTGAAACAGAAAAAAAAGTTATAGAAGTTTGAGTTTATGAAAATATAAAATGTAAATATTTAATTATTCATATTTTATATAAAAGATATTTTTTTCAAAACCTGGTGGACTCTAAAACTGCAAGAAAATCAAAGCCAAAACTCTGAACAAGTTGTGTTTCAAATTTTCGGTTGATATCTCAGTAAATGAGCTTTCAGTGAGAGTGTGTGTGTCTGCAGTACCGAACGCTTCCACTAGGGCACAGCCAGACTCCATCACTGCCCATATCAGGCGCCGCCATTTCCATATGTGTTTGAGTGATCTGAACCAATATTTCCACAATTCTCATACAATTTATGAAGTAGGCATCCTATTCAGAAGTAGTAAGGGTAGTTTGGCATTTTTTGATATGAATTCAACCTCAATAATCACATAAAAATAACACACATGTGCGTTATAGCTCGCTGCCACCTCACAAATAGTGAATCTATCCTTTTTTTCTTTATATTTAAACAATTTTCAGACCTTTTTTTCTAAAAAAAAAAAAGTATCTTTTGAACTATTGGCATGAAAACAAACTGAAGTTTCTTCCATTCTTTCATGATTTTCATGTTCATCACTATTTCAAAATAAAGGTCGGAACACGGCTTAGGAGTATGGAAATATGAAAACTACAGATTGTAAGCTTTCAAATGATATATAGTTTGTCAATATTAGTTTAGGTTTAGTATAAGATATTACTGTTTTAAATATGTAATGGCTATGGCAACTTAAGGGGTTAACAAAATGTCAGTAGACCGGGAAGATATTAAAACGAGCCGATCATTCATAAATACATAAGATTGCAGTTAAAATACAAACTGAAAAGGGGCGGAGCTACATAAGCTCTATGAGTGCAATAATGAAGTGTCCAGATAGACTAAAGGTGTGTGGTGCTGTGCTTCCAATGCAAACCGCTCCATTGACGGCTGTGTTTTGAACCGAAACACCAAACATGCACATGTAGTCTAAGACCCCAATCATAAAATAAATCTCAACAGAACAACTAAAACTTAAGTGCATGAAAAATGTCCCAAACCTAAAGCTAAAAGGCTTCATGGAGTTGCATTATCCCGATAATCTATAAAAGTGAGTTTATATGTGAGCAGTTCTCCTCAGCTATGACTAAAAAACACAGCACTTTACTATACCGACCTGCTCTCTGTAAACAATTCAGTTAAAGCCTGAGACAAATGTTTAGTTGCTGTGTGTTTTATCTGTGAGGATAAGATCAGCGCCCAGACCTCGGGTTTGGGTTCTGGAGGACTAAATGAGACTCTGGATGACAGAACTGCACCTCGGTGTAATGAGTAAACACATCACTGCGGTCAGTGATTTATAACGCGGCTCGTAATGACATTTCTGTGGTGCGCTGGAGACAGTGTGCTTCATCCTTGATCTCTCTTTTACTTCACCTTCCTTCTCCCTCCCTTTCTCGCTCTCATTTTCTCTGTGTAAGAACGAGTGTGGAATTCTGAGTGGTCTACTTCAGCAGTGAATAGAAGACGATCCGTTTGTGTGTGTGTGTGTGTGTGTGGGGGGGGGGGGGGGGGGGGGGTCTGAGAGAGCGGCGAATGAATAGTGATGTGCATTAGACAGTAATAAAGACCTCAAAATACAGCAGGAGGAGAATAATGTCTGTACCTTTGTCACCACTCTCCATCTCTCAGCTCTTCTGAAGGACATGCTCGACATGCAAGCGCACACACACACACACACATACACGCGCGTAAAACACATTCTCTCAGTCTTGTGATTGAAAATTTGCTATTA
>NW_026607052.1:615000-697500 GCF_029890125.1 Rhinichthys klamathensis goyatoka | reverse complement strand
GTTGGAATTATTGGTTGCATTATATTGCTCTAATTCATTGTTTTGAATATCATATTGACAAACTGATTTTGGTATGATGGCCAGACGTGTTGATGACGAGACTGATTTATTTGACCAATCTGCATGCTTTGAGTTTCCGGCCAGACGGAGAGCGCCAGTGGCAGTGCCTGGGTCAGGGGAGCGCCTGGAGACACAAGTTGAGTCGTTGAAGGAGGAAGTGGAAATGCTGCGGAGGTGCCTGAGTGAGTCTCTGGATCTTCAAAGAGGTATTATTGACCGTTGCACAGAAAACTTGCATGTACCTGCTTCTTACCAAGTGCCTTCACAAGTCAGGCCTGTTGCTTCGTCTACTCCATATGCTCAAGCACCAGCTGGTCGCATACAGGGGCCTCAGTCCTGTGAAGTAGAAATGAATGTCAGAACCGAAAATGCGTTTGGCCTGGCTCAAAGCTCTTACGATTTGAATAATGCCACCAGAACTTTGGCCTCCGTCTTACACCAATCGAGACTGGAGCCCCCAGTGTTTGGAAATGATGAGAAAATTCAACCTGATGACTGGCTTATTCTTGTGGATGCCTATAGAACTTCTTTGGCTCTCAGCGATGCTCAAATTTTGCTTGAATTACCGCGGTTCTTGGCTAAAGAGCCCAGGAAGTGGTTTGCAATTCTGAGTTCACATGTCACTTCTTGGACACAGTTCTGCACCCTGTTCAAGACTGTGTTTCTTCCAGCAGATATCCAAGAGCGTGTCTGGAGAGGTATTCTTGACCGTGTACAAGCTCCGGGAGAACCATTTCCAACGTTTGTAGCACACATGCTATCTGAATTCAAGAAACTAAAGTCTCCACCACCAGAACAAGAGCAGATTGATCTCATCTGCAAGCATGCACTTGAGCGCTACAGAGTTGCACTGTACGGCGCACAAATTACTTCAGTCATAGACCTTGTGATGTGTGCCCATGAGCTGCACTCCGCTCTTGGCCCTGCCGGCCGTAATGTACCAGTATTGCAGAAGAGCACAAATAAGCAAGAGCCTTATTGTTTCAGATGTTCTGCTCCTGGTTTCACTTCAAGAAACTGTCCGCACTGTAACTTTACACAACAGACTTTGTCTTTTCCAGCCACTGCTAAACAGACAAGTCCAGGCTCGAATGAGCCACAGAACGCTGAGGAGGATACTCAAGCTAGGACATACAACGACAGGGAGGAGCAAAAGCACAATTCTGTTCGGCAGAAGGTAAACTTCAAAGGGGGGAGGACGTTTCACCGAGGCAATCCTCCCTCCAGAAGATAAATGCGCCTCACCCTTGTCTTATGTCCCCACCTGAGCCGCTTGTCCTAGGTCATGTGGAGGACCGTACTTCTCCTTCATTTTGGAATACACCGTTTATGATCAAGGTCAATTTCTGTCATAAAGCCATCGACGCAGCACTGGACACTGGTGCCTCACTGTCAGCTGTTCGTACAAATATGATTTCTGATGACTTGCGACATTCTCTGAAGGTTCAGCCTTGGACTTTTCCCCCGATTCAGCTCGCCAACGGTGCTGCTTGCACTCCGACTGGTGTTGTGTGGTTGAACATTGGCCTCCAAGGGAAAAAGTTCTACCATCGGTTTGTCATTATCCCTGATCTATCCTCTCCAATTATCTTAGGGATGGATTTTATGCTGCGAGCATCAGTCAGCATTCACATCCCATCAAGGACGGTGACCCTGGGGGAATCTACACCCCAAGAGGTTTTGGGTGAGTGGTTGGATGAACCTGAGGCTGGGAGCTTAATGTTCTTAAATGTCTGCCAGTCTGCCTTGGATGAGAAAGTTGAGAGAGCTTGTCTGAAAAGGGAAGAAAAAGGGAAACTGTTGAACCTTCTTAAAGACTTTTGGAGCCTGTTTGATGGACACTTGGGGCACACTTCATTGGGGGAGCATGAAATCAACACGGGTGAAGCAAAACCAGTTCACCTCCCGCCGTACCGGAGCTCACCAGCTAAAAAGCAAATCATTGAAGATCAGATTCAGATGATGCTGGAAGAAAACATCATCGAACCATCTTCCAGTCCATGGGCTGCGCCTGTGGTAATTGTCAAGAAGCCATGTGGAGACCACAGGTTTTGCGTAGACTACAGAGGCCTTAATCACCTGACACTTAAGGATTCGTACCCACTGCCCAGAGTCGACGAATCATTGGATTTCCTGGCTCGTGGAAAATTTCTTACTACACTTGATTTGGCTCGAGGGTACTGGCAGGTGTCGGTAGAGGAACAGTCAAGGCCAAAGACAGCATTCGCATCACACTGTGGCCTTTTTCAATTCAAAGTCCTTCCTTTTGGTCTTAGTAACGCACCAGCCACGTTTCAGAGAGTAATGAACAATGTCCTTGCTGGATTAGTATACAAGTGCTGTGCAGTGTACTTAGATGATATTGTTGTCGTATCCCCAACCTTTGAACAACACTTGCAAGACCTCCGGGAAGTCCTATCTAGACTTGAGTTAGCTGGTCTTACTCTCAAGCTAAATAAGTGTCAGTTCTGCTTGAGTGAGCTCATCTTCCTAGGATACAGGGTCACTCAGGATGGTATTTCTCCTGATCCGAGAAAAGTGGATGCGGTCACAGAGTTCAGAACGCCGACAGACGTGAAACAAGTGAGAGGATTTCTCGGCCTCACAAGCTATTACAGGCGATTCATTCCAAATTATGCTCAAAAAGCTGAGTCACTTTTTAAACTCACAAGAAAGGAAACTCCATTCAACTGGGACAACAGTTGTCAGGCTTCGATGGATTACTTGAAAAGCTGCCTTACGTCCGAACCCATTCTGTGCCTTCCGGATTTCACACGCCCATTCTCCATCCACACTGACGCTTGTGACTTGGGCCTTGGTGCGGCCTTAATGCAGAAGGATGACATGGGGCGAGATGTGGTGGTGGCTTTCGCGAGCAGGACGTTGCACAAAGCGGAAAGACCGTACTCAACACCTGAGAAGGAGTGTTTGGGAGTGATTTGGGCTCTGGAACATTTCAGACCTTACATCGAGGGCCTTCGTGTAACTATTTATACTGACCACAACAGCCTGAGGTGGCTAATGAACCGTCCCAACCCCTCTGGACGACTGGCGAGATGGTCCTTGCGCCTACAAGATTTTGATTTTAACATCGTCCACAAGCCAGGGGTTCAGAATAAAGTTCCAGACGCTCTATCACGCAACCCGCTGGCGCATTGTGAGGGCCCTATTGACATTCTTCCTCCGCATGCAGTCATCGCTGGGCTGGATCTGCGCAGTCTCTCCTCAGTCCCGATAACAGACAGGGAACAGTTGACGCAGTTACAAAAAGGTGACCCAGTGGTTGGCAATCTTCTTCGAAACCTTGAAGGGGGTGGTACGGACGAAGAACATGTCATTCATGATGGTCTGCTCTATTTCAAGGACCCTAAGATAACCTGCAGCCTCCACCCAATGAAGCAGTTTAAGTTGTATGTCCCGACAGTAATTCGATCCACTGTACTCAGATATTATCATGACCATCCTACAGCTGGACACCTGGGGGTGACAAAAACGCTGGCCAGGCTGAAACAAAGGTTCTTTTGGCCCAAAATGGGGACAGATGTGAAAAGATACGTTATATCTTGTCCCGTGTGCCAGTTGACGAAGACGAGCCAAAGAAAACCAGCAGGGCTGATGGTTCCGATCAGGCCAATGAAACCCTGGGAATACACAGGAGTGGATTTTGTTGGTCCGCTTCCACGTACTCAAAGTGGCAATGAACATCTGATCGTCTTCGTTGATTACTTTTCGAAATGGGTGGAAGTGTGTGCAGTGCGGTCAGCGACAGCTCAAGTGGCAGCGAGCAAGTTTTTGAGTGAGATATTTGCTCGACATGGTGCACCAACCTACCTCATATCGGATCGTGGGACACCGTTTGTGAGCAATCTTTTTGAGCATGTGCTTGGGGCCCTTGGTACTGAACACCGGCTGACAACTGCGTACCACCCACAAACGAACGCCACTGAGAGGGTAAACCGCACACTTAAGACTGCCATACGTGCTTACGTGGAGGACAAGCACACTTCGTGGGATAAATATCTTCCACAACTCTGTTTTGCTCTTCGAACTGCTTGCCATGAGAGCACGGGTCAATCGCCGGCAATGTTGTTATATGGCCGTGAGTTGGACACACCACTTGACTTGATAACACAGCCAAACTCTGCGGGAGTAGATGATCCTGGGGTACCCTATCCTGAGAGTTTGAGGTATTCCCTGCAGGATGCTCACGATCATGCCAGAGCTGCTCTAAGTGCAAGCCATTCAAAAAAGAAGCGCTATTATGACAAGAAGCGACGCACGGTTTCCTATGCTGTGGATGACTTGGTCAGGGTTAAAACCCACCCCAAATCTGATGCTGGTGCAAACTTTACAGCCAAGTTAGCCCCAGTTTATGCCGGACCATTTCGCATCTCTAAGAAACTTTCAAGTGTCAATTACAGACTTTCAAAAGTGGACACTGAAGAAGATGCTGGCGTGTTTCATGTAGTAAATCTACAGCCTTTTCATTCATGGGACACAGCTGTGCCCACAACAAGTTCCTATGCTGATGTTGAGATGTCACTACCTTTGGGTGAGGACTTTGATTATCAAACAGACAGTGAGGAGTCGGGTAATGCTGACCAGAGTGTTGGTATTGACTACTCAAACGAGTCTTTGAATCGACACCCAGATGAGAATTCGCCGGAACGTTGTACTGGACACTCACTTGACCTTACTCCTGACATTGTTGACGGGGTGGCTGTCTCTGACTCTCATGACTTGACGTCTGACGTAGTTACGGCCGAACCCGCAAATCAGGGTCTGAGTCGTTATGCGCTGAGACCGAGAAGAGTCCCTAGAGTTACTTCTGACTGGACGGTGTATAAGTGGACTAATCCCTACCATGTTAAAAGGTTTGATTTAGATTAAGGATGACAGACTGCGTTAGACTGTTGTTCAGAAGGGTTACTTGATATTGTTCCTGTGTGTTCATGGGTTTCATAGAAGTAAAATTGAGTGTTTCATTTTGGGGTCGTGATCAGACTTTTCTCATGTGTTACTGAACTAATGTACACTGTGCTAACATGTATGCTCGTACTGTTTGTACTTTATCTATCCCTATGTCTTGTTAACTTTTCAAATCAGTCATGTATGAGTGGTTGTTAAGTTGAAGTCTTCCTTTGCTGTGTACGGCTGAGGGCAGCCTTTTTTTGGCCGGGGGGAATTTGTAACGAGTGGAAATGTGGTGTGACCCCTTTAAGAATCTGTGATGAGGGGAAATAGGGTGTGGCCCCTTTAAGAGCTGCGCGCTCCTGTTGAAGAGTCGACACTTTGGTATTGTTGTGCCATCATGTGCCTCGAACACCCCGTGTGTGTGTAATCTCTGATGCCTACTTTTATATTATTTTATTTTGTTAAGTAACGATGTGAGAGGGAAAACGTGTGTGACAGCCAGTTATGCTGCACGAGTTCGATTTGGAATAAAGCACGTGAGAGAGATGCAGATCGCTTCCGTGAGTTTGTCTGGCCTCCGCACGAAATATCTTTAGTTATGAGCTATCCTTCTTCCCGAAGCAAAGTGTTACAACAGTATGGAAGTCAATGTTTGCTTACCCATATTCTGCAAAATATCTTATTTTCTGTTCGACAGAGCAAAGAAACTCATTGTTTGGAACTGATGTAAATGATGACAGAATTGTCTTTCTTTAACTTGCTTTTCTTTCTTAACTTTCATCTCTTTCATTTACATTAGAGATTAAAGGGTTATCTCACCCAAAAATGAAAATGATCCCATGATTTACCCTCAAGCCATCCTAGGTGTATGTGACTTTCTTCTTTCAGCCAAACACAATCGGAGTTATATTAAAAAATATCCTGACTCCTCCTAAGCTTTATAATGGGAGTGAATGGTACCTTAGATTTTGAAGGCCAAAAAAAGTGCATCCATCCATCATAACAGTAATCCATACGACTCCAGGACGTTAATAAAAGCCTTCTGAAGCAAAGTAATGCGTTTTTGTAAGAAATAAATGCATATTTATAACTTTATAAACTAAAACAACTGGCTTCCGGTGACGACTGTACGCGAGTCGAGTCGGAAGAGTGACCTCTGACCCGATGTATGACGTATTGGGATAATTTTCCTTTTTGGGTGAACCAGTTAAGGAACCGCTCTGGAGTGCGTTTCCCGAAAGCATCGTTATCCAACTATGATCGCAATTTCCATTGAACTCTATTGGTAACAACTTGCGACCATAGTTGGCTAACGATGCTTTCGGGAAACGCACCCCAGTGTGATGCAACAAAAGAAAAAATAAAATACATATTTGTAATGTTATCAGCCCACGAGTGGTGATTTGCATACTGAATGCTGATTGGTTGTTAGTTCTCCATATGTTGTTCATCCAGTAAAGACTAAAGTCAGATGCAAATGTGTGTGCTCTTAATTATTTCTTGGTATGACACTATTTTGAGTGACTGCACAAGAACAATACAATATTCATATTTTAAGAGGAGCAAGAGAAATTATTCCATGGAGCAGCTGACAATCAATCTTTATCTGATCTGTGTTTGAATCTGTCCTAATCAAATCCGTGTTCATTAAATAAGACCTTAATATTGAGTAACACAGTTCAGTTGCCAGTCTATCTTTGCTCCTCCAACTAAAATAATTCCAGACGAAAGAGCTGAACAAACCACTGGGCATCTCAGAGGTTAACACATCAGTTGAGTGAATAATTCAATGATTCCCTCATAACTTAGCTACGAATAAATGTTTTTTGAATGAATCTGTTAAATGAATGACTCAATTTCTCACTCATAAGGGCTTTTACTGCACTATACCCTGGGTCTGCGATCTTAATCATGCTTTAACCCCAGATAAACACTTGTAATGTAAAAGAGACATTAGCACTGCTTTTTTATTTTTTTATTTTGTACCTGTGGTTATAAAACCCTTTGTAGCAGGGCTAGCAATGCATTGTGGTACACCCGAATATTGATGTTCTTCTATTTGTGGAATTACGTTAAGAGGAAATGATCGTTGTTATAATTTATTTTGAAATATTCTGCCTTTAATTTCCCCCCAAACTCTACAGTAAAACCCCATGAAACATGATATGGACAGAGTCATGGTCATCCTGAAAAAGAATCCATTGAAAAATTAATGTAAACTCGATTGCTGTCAATAAAGATTAACGTGGAAATTATCACTGCTATCATGTATTTTGACAGAATCAGTCAAATATCTTAGAATGTTAAATAACTGTATTTTCAATAATGTCCAATGTAAATGTAGTTTTAATTAGATTTTACTGGTTATTTACTAAATTGTTGAAGTAAAAAAAGTGAAACAAAAAAGTTATAAAGGTTTAAGTTTATGAAACTGATTTATGAACAATGTTGTATATACAATATAAATTGTGTGAAACTTGAAACTCAAAAAAAAAAAAATCTAAACAAGTCGTGTTCCAACTTTGAAGTTGATATCTCCAAAAAGGAGCTTTTAGTAAGATTTTGATTGGGTTAATTTATTACAAGCACACAAACGCACACACGCATACAAGTTTTTTTATTATACACATTCAAACCACATTTTGACATCCATCCCAACGCACCCACACAATTATAGCTGCATAATGTATCCAATTGGCTCTATAATATGCATAAGCAGAAAACAGGAATAAAGCGAGTCTTTGCTTTATAGGCCGAACCTGAGAAAATAGCACCATCTGGTAAAAAAATAGTAAAAATTAAAATTTTGAAGCCTTGCCAACAGAATGAAAGCCTATTAACAAAGATTGCATCATTTTATAGTTAAATGGCCCTGGGATTAAAAATTGCAGTTTCAATGGGATACATTTTTGTCCGAAAGGTCCTGAGAGGAACTATTCTGTGTATCTAATGCAAAATAGATTTATTGGGGTGAAATAGTAAAATTCCAATCAAAAATACACACCTGTGCCAAAATGTATGCAGTTGGCGGTAACACTTTACTTGAAGGGGTGTGCATAAGACTGACATGACACCTTCATAACCATGACATGACATATCTCATGAATATGAAGTAGGGTTTATTCATGTTTATGACAACTGTCATTAAGTGTCATTCGCTCAATAATGACATTTTGAATGCAAATATGACATTGTTTAAGATGTCTTTGTTATGACACCTTGACATAAAATTAAGTTAAACTGTCATGTGGTTGGTTTTGACATTAAGCTGTCATAAGGCCATTATAACTATGTCATGAATATTTTTCGTGACCTCAACTACAGTGGTGCAAATTGAATTTGTCATTAAACAGTTATAATGGCTTCATGACAGCCAATGTCAAAACCAGACATATGACAGTTTGATGTAATGTTAACCAATAAAGCTAAGTGGTTTCTTAAGTTTGATAATTAATCTGCTATGTCATGTTTATGACAGCTTGTGTTGTCTTGGTAATGTCAAGTTGTCATGACAAAGACACTGACAGGTTATGATGTATTGGTTTATGTCAAGGTGTCATAACAAAGACATCTCAAACAATGTCATATTTGCATTAAAATGTCATAATTGAGCGAATGACACTTAATGACAGTTGTCACAAACATGCATAAAACTTCCTTCATATTCATAACATGTGTCATGTCATGATTATGAAGGTGTCATGTTAGTCTTATGCACACCCCTTCAAGTAAAGTCTTACCCAGTTGGCATTAACACAGGCAAAATTATGAAAAAAAGAAAAATCAGAAACAGACAAAAATGTCCATAAGATTGCACAAGGGTTAAAAACATGCAGCTAGTGCCTCGTTGATCTGGTAAACTGCATGCAATGTAAACTGTTGACTTTACATTGCCTCCAGTAGGTGATGAATTGTGTCCCAGCACAGCAATGCTCAGTCAGGAGAAAATCCTACATTATGAGGAGGGAGCGACATATGGGCTTAATTAATGAAGCAGCGCATCAGAGGAGCACTTTGATAGTTAGTTGTCCAGAGATAGAAAGACAGAGAGAGAGAGAGAGAGCTCTGCTCCTATGAGAGTCATAACAGAGAGAATTAACATGCCGACATCAGCCCGTTTTGAAGCACTTCTGAGCTGCTCTTCCTCCATCATCTGTACTTTGATTTTCTGAGGTGAAACCGCAAGCTCGACACTTCTGTCTGCGTGCAAAGATGCTCCTGTTTCAAAAAAGCAATGGTCTGAAGATGCAGTAGGTGCTGAACTAAGATAAACAAATAATTGATTACAAGACCAGCAAAAATGAGTTACTGCATGCGCTTTAAGTTAATTGACACTAGGTGGCAGAAAGTTGCACACAGTATATCCAGCATCTAAAAAAGCCCAAAAAGCCGGTTATCGCTGTATTCTTTTGTAGGTTCGTATAACATTGGAATTTGCACAAATGCAGATGTTTAGTGAAGCATCTGGAGTACAATGTATATTTCATGATGCATGGTAAATATTCAATACCATGGTATATTTCAAAGTAGCTCTGTGTTTGTTTGGCGTTCACGATGTTTATGTGAGCAAATGCGCTGTTTACTGCGGTGTCTCCATGCCTAGTTCCCCTCAGAGAGTACGAAACTGAGGTTACCATTCAGCTCAAAGTAGGAACTGGTCTGAAGCCCAACTGCGAGTGCATGGCCAACAACTCAAGATAAGAGTAAGCCCTCTGTGTGATACTCATCTGTGTGAAATTTTGCTTCGAGTAATGCGAGCAATATTTTTCTTGCCAGGATGCATTACATGCCCGGAGAGAAGACAAGAATAGGGCGCTTTTACACGCACAAACATAAAACACTCTCATAAAATACAAACTAGCTTTGGGCAACATAAGATACCAGAGGAGATGCACAAACACTTTCAACATTTATTTTTAAAGAGGCTTTTGGACTAATTCAGAAGGAAACCTATTTGCTTTGAGTGCCGATATAAATGCCGCATCAGAAACGACTGCAATGACTGTAATGTATTTATGGATGGATATTAATGCAATAATGATTATATGACCTTTTTGTCAGCCAGATATTTTGAACTGAATCTTCCTAAATTTGTAATCTATTCACACTTGTTGTTACAAACCTTTATGACTTTTTGTTTGCCTGTTTAGAATACTATTTTCACTATAATGTGATGATAGTACAGGTCAAACTCAAAAATGTTGAATATCATGCAAAAGTTCATTTATTTCAGTAATTCAACTTAAAAGGTGAAACTAATATATTATATAGACTCATTACATGCAAAGTGAGATATTTCAAGCCTTTATTTCTTAGAATTGTGATGATTATGGCTTACAAACAACCTTTTCACAATATTCCAATTTTTAATTTGGGGTTTTCATAAGCTGTAAGCCATAATCATCACAATTATAACAAATAAAGGCTTGAAATATCTCACTTTGCATGTAATGAGTCTATTAGTTTCACCGTTTAAGTTGAATTACTGAAATAAATGAACTTTTGCACGATATTCTAATGTTTATTCATTCTTTTTTGTAGTTTGAAATCTTCCCTACCCATTTATTGTAATTGCATGGTTGGGAAAATGACCAATTTAAAATGCATCTCTTTATATTACATGGAAGAAAGAACGTCATACCGGTTTGGAACGACATCAGAGTGACTAAATGATGATATAATCTTCAGTTCTGGGTGAAGCAATCCTTTAAACATGTGCAATAACAACACAGCTCTACAGTGAGGTCTTCAGTGACAATGTTAGCAATTGATAGACGACAACGCCAGGCATCTCGACTGAATCCTCGGACCTTCGTGACCTCGGAGGAACTGAAGTTCAGAGTGTGAGTTTTTAAGATGAGCCACAACATTCAACACCCGCCCGAAACACAGTCAGGCTTAAAACGTCTCCAAAAAAGTATATATTCCGTCTGTGAAGCCTTGCTTTCATAACACGCAGACTTTGAGCTTTTTAAATCGTTTAATCTGACGGGGAAGCGTCATGTACGTCTCATTGGAAATGCTCCACATTGTAATATAAGCTGTGTAAGAATGGTTTGGGAGATGTCTGGCATGTTGTATAGAGACGGAGAATAAACAGGGTTTATAGATGAAGGCATATGGTGTTGCTGTGAGGGAATCTCCCGAGGAACACTAGCTGTGTAATTAGGTTGAAAAGGTTGATTAGTATTCACAGGTCATCAAGAGTGCAGAAGTGAAGGGTAGACCCTCGACTGGGCTTGTGTGTTGTACAGGTAATGTTATTTTGAACCGTTTTGTTCATTTTTAACACGCGACGTCAGTCATATTTCCACAATCATTCTGTTGGCTGCCATTTAGCGGTTCGCAAGTACACAAATGCTAAATTGCATCAATTACAGACGATTGCAATGTGTAAATGCATTAGATGTGTAGAATCCACTGAGACATACAGACATTAAATACTTTACAGACATGCAAACTAATCTTGCACGGATATGGCTTAAAGGAGAACTCCGGTCAATTTTAACATTGAGCTCATTTCTTTGAACATTTGGAGTGCTGTCAGTACAGACAAAAACGACAAAAATCGGTGTTGCCTACACCGTGTTATCCTCTTTTTATAATTCGCACCCTGTTGACTTCAATGGGGCAAGCTCTAAACCTGCTTTTAGCCTCTTAACAATCTTAATGTGTCATTACAAGTGCACAGCCATGTGAGTGGTGTTATTACCAAGGGGGTAATCCATCGACCGGAAGTTGAAGCCGGCCGGGTGCCGCCATGTTGTAGCAGAACTTCACTTGCGTTAGCATTTCCATTGACTCCCATTCATTTTGGCGTCACTTTGACAGCGAATAACTTTACATCTGAGGCGTTTAAAGACTCCATTTGTCCATTATTTATTTCTAAAGAAACACGACAATGTATAAAGGGCTCCATTACCTTCTATGTTACATTATGGCCCCGTAGAAACAGTTTTAGTAAAAATAGGCTAACGATTGCGTCATAACCACTCGACTCTCTGTCGCGCTGTACAGAAGTTACCGTACAGACAGGAGGAGAAGCTCGCAGGCAATCGGGGGGACGTCCCGTCAAGGGAGAAGCCCATAGATAATGAGTTCATAAAAGCAACGGGATACTTACTCCTGCTCACTCACGCCAAAGAACTCTTTGCTCAAGTTCCCCGTCTCTGCAAGATTAACGTTGGCAATTTTCGCCGGCGGGCCCATTTGCCATTGCATGTTTAAAACAATAATATCTTAGTAAAAACCTAAAGTAATATTGCCAAACTATATATCATTTGAAAGCTTAAAATCTCTAGTTTTCATATTTGGTGGCTGTTATCTAAAATATATTACAGAGGAGCAGAAATTTATCAATTTGCAACAAGAATATTTCATATTCATTAGGAGTATTTAGGCCTTTATTTTGAAATAACAATAAACATGAAAAATCATGAAAGATTGGTAGAAACCTCAGTTTGTTTTCATGCCATGAGTTCAAAAGATAACACCAATTCCATTTTATGAGGAAAAAAGGTCTGAAAATGTTTTAAATATAAAGAAAAATGTATGGATTCTCGATTTGTAATGCGGCTGCGAGCTATAACGCTATAACGTAGTCTTTATGCATTTATTAGAGGTTTAATTCAAATCAAATACTGCCAAACCACCCCTACTACTTCTGAATAGGATGTCTACTTCATAAATTGTATGAAAATTATGGAAATACATGGTTCAGATCACTCAAAACATATGAAAATGGAGGCGCCCTTATATGGGCAGTAATGGAGTCTGGTGTTCACCTAGTGAAAAAGTTGGGTACTGCGCCCGAATAAAATCTTACTGAAAGCTCATTTTTTGAGATATCAACCTAAAATTTGGAATACAACTTGTTCAGATATTTGACTTTATTTTTCTTGCAGTTTTAGAGTAAAATATATTTTGTAATATATATATTTTATATAAAATATTAATCATTATATTTTTACATTACACAATTTCATAAACTCAAACTTATATAACTTTTTTTCTGTTTCATTTTTTACAATTTCTGGACTTCTACAATAATCTGGAAAATGTCTTCTTTAAAACAAGACCAGCCATAAGTCTATATTCCAAAGCATTCCTGAATTACAACCATTTAAGTTTGGATAGTGATTTTTATGTCTATGCAAAAAAAAGGGGGGTGCCAGTTAACAGGATTTATATTAGTTACCAATGATCGCGCGCGCGAACTCGACAATCGACTACTGTGGACTTCGAACGAAAACAGGAAGTAAATACAGGTATGTGAGCTGGCTGAATTAACATCATTTTTATTAATATCTTGCACATCTACTGCAGTCAGATTGACCGTGGTCACTCTTAATAACACCACTCACATGGCTGTGCACTTGTAATGACACATTAAGATTGTTAAGAGGCTAAAAGCAGGTTTAGAGCTTGCCCCATTGAAGTCAACAGGGTGCGAATTATAAAAAGAGGATAACACGGTGTAGGCAACACCGATTTTTGTCGTTTTTGTCTGTACTGACAGCACTCCAAATGTTCAAAGAAATGAGCTCAATGTTAAAATTGACCGGAGTTCTCCTTTAAGCTGCAGGCAGTTTTGGGGTCAGTTAAGAATTACAAAACATGGTTATTTTTAGTAATTTAATTAAATTTCCTGCACAATCGTTGCAGTGTCCAGATTACCAGTGTTATTTTAGCTTTTATTTTTATATTTTCAGTTTAATTCTTAATCAGTTTGTTATGTGGTTTTGTTATATATGTTTTTTATATTGCTATTTAGGTTACGTTTAATTCAGTTTAAGTTTTTATTTATGTCTAGTTAATTATTTTAGTGCTTCAACTTAGTTATTTCAGTTTATTGCCAAGGTAACATTTTGAATGTTCGTTTAGTTTAAGTTTTCAGCTATTAAATTAAATTAAATTAAATGTATTTATTTATTTATGTATTTATTTATTTATTTTATTTTATTTAATATATTTATTTTTAATTTTATTTAGTTTTTATTTTAATTTGAATTATTTTTGATTTATTTTTTAAATGCTTTTGATAGTTTTAAATGATGATAATAACTTTGCCAGATACTAATCATAATTATATCCTGATGTGCCAAAGTCAGGATTTAAAATCTAATCCTATAACACTAGACTAAATTCTCAGCTTTTAAAATTTTTTTTTTTTTTTTTTTTTTTAGAAAAATTATAGCATATATATATATATATATATATATTTTATTTTTGTTTGTTTTTTTGCTGTTTTTATAACAAACCGAGGTGAAGGAGAAGCTGCACACAACCGTGAGTGTCAGGTCTCGTCAGGTCCATTACAGCCCGTTCTGAGAGAATATACGGTGGTAATGGCTTCTGAGCGCTCGTTCAGACTTCACACCTGGCTCTCCTTACTCAACACAATAAATGACTTAAAGGGGAATAAGAATTGCCTTTTTAAGAGCAAACATAAAACCCAGGCGCTTGCAGCTGCTATAAATGAGCACCTTTGTCAGTTCTAGCGGTGGCCGAGCTGCTAACTAACACAAGCAAATTTGAGGGTAATTGCTTTGGGCTTGTAATGGGTTGTGCAAGTGAATGAAAGGCTGTTGGCATTTTAACAGCATGCCAGGCCTACTCAGAAAATAATGAGCTTTGCATTGACAACAATAGTCCGAGGAGAGAAGTCTGGTCCATTAATCAAACGTGTTTTTGGGACAGGAAAGTCTGGGATACGGGAATACGGAAATCCTGCTGCGGAGGTTAAAGCCCTGTAACTATTTGTGTTGTGAAAGAAGGTTGATCTGTTGAGGGTTATCCCTGACCCAGGATTTGTTTTCATGACCCGGGAAATGTAGAACTGAACATCGCTGATGGATATTCTTACAATAGACGCACGTGGAAAACAGGATGTCAGGACGTTTGAAAACAGCAGGATACAGCACTCACCGTGTGTCTCGGACAGTCATTCACATGCTCGTTTTATTGTCTCATGAGCGCCAAAGACGTATTTTACAATTCCCACGTGAATAAATTCACACATTTCCCCTTCGTTGCACCTAATTCTCTCTCTCTCTTGTTTCCCTCAATTCATGCCCCGTTTACACGAAGGGAAGACGCAGATATTTCCCTGCGGTTTGGCCTCTCATTTACACGAAAACCCCGTTTTTTTATCACAGAAAACGATTATTTCTAAAAACTCCGGCCAAAGTGGAGATTTCTGATAACGCCGGTTGTGTGTTGCGTGTCGACTGGGAGAAACGGGGTTTTAGGTTCTCAAACGTCACATTATGCGCCAGAAAGTGCGTCACGTGAGCGCCCAGTGTTTACAGTTTGTTTGGCTACTGATCATGGATGCTGTTAAGGTGGTACTCATTTTTACTTTTGTGTAAACGCTTTTAGCCTGTTTGCATCTGCAAATACAACTGAAAGGACTTTGAATACGTTGAAAGGAACAGAAAGTCGCTCGTGTTATTCGTTGTGGTTGATTCGGAGGATTCTGATTGGCTCGCATGGCTTTATCCTTCTACACTGCCGCCCATGGGTTTGGTAGAGTTATGATGGCGCTCGACGGCGTATTTATGCGGGTTGATGTTAATGACAACTTTTTTGAAAACGATGTTGTGTGCACGATGTTATTATTGAAAATGGAGTAGGGGTGGAGGGGGGAGGGGGATATTTGTTTCTCTAAATATGCGTCTATGTGTATTAAGGCCTCAGTTTTCACAAATCTCAACCCTCAGATCTGAGAAATATGACTAATAAAGGTTATTTATTGGCATAGGCTATGTGGTTCCATTAAGAATCTTCAACATCCATGGAACCTTTTCATTCCACAAAAGGTTCTTCATGGTGGAAAAAGGTTCTACAGAACAGATTAAAATGTTCACCAAACTAAGAAAAATAAGGAAAAGATCCTTTTTGGAAACCCGAAATGATTTGTACAATGGACGAAAAAAAAAATTAGCAATAGTATTTTCTTGTAAAACTGTCACCATTATGTTCTGTTAGTGTCGTAATCATGAACTTTTTTACGTTTGTTTTCCTTTGTTCAGTTTTCCCGCTCCTCATTAATGTTCATTGGTTTCAGCTGTGTCCTTTTAATTATCCTCATTTGTGTTTGCTTTATAAGTCGATCCCTCATATTCATTCATTCATTTAGTGTGTGTTGCCCTTCCTGTCTAATTATTATTATTATTTTGTTGTCTTGACATTTTACATTTTTTTATTATCATCATTAAAGTTCGTATTGGAACTTTATTCTTCATCTTCGTCTGCCTTCCTGCAACCACCCGTGACAAAAACAGTCGAAAAATCATAAAAAAGGTTGCAACTTTGAAAAATCTTTTGGTTGCACTTTATTTTAAGGTGTCATTGTTACAGTGTAATTATATATTTAAGTGCTGAGTAATAATAAGCAACTACATGTATTTACTATATAGGGTTAGGGTAGGATTAGGGTTTGGTTGAGGGTTAGTTGCATGTAATTATGCATTTTTTCCTTTAATACTATGGTAAGTACATGTAGCCTAACAAATGTAACAAGGACACTGTAAAATAAAGTGTTACCAATCTTTTTTTTTTTTTACAGTGTTCATGGCATTTTTGCGAAAGGTTTCAATAAGGAGTTAACAATAAACGTCCTCCACATACACTCACCGGCCACTTTATTAGGTACCCCATGCTAGTAACGGGTTGGACCCCCTTTTGCCTTCAGAACTGCCTCAATTCTTCGTGGCATAGATTCAACAAGGTGCTGGAAGCATTCCTCAGGGAGTTTGGTCCATATTGACATGATGGCATCACACAGTTGCCGCAGATTTGTCGGCTGCACATCCATGATGCGAATCTCCCGTTCCACCACATCCCAAAGATGCTCTATTGGGTTGAGATCTGGTGACTGTGGAGGCCATTTTAGTACAGTGAACTCATTGTCATGTTCAAGAAACCAATTTGAAATGATTAGAGCTTTGTGACATGGTGGAAGTAGCCATCAGAGGATGGGGACATGGTGGCCATAAAGGGATGGACATGGTCAGAAACAATGCTCAGGTAGGCCGTGGCATTTAAACGATGCCCAATTGGCACTAAGGGGCCTAAAGTGTGCCAGGAAAACATCCCCCACACCATTACACCACCACCACCAGCCTGCACAGTGGTAACAAGGCATGATGGTTCCATGTTCTCATTCTGTTTACGCCAAATTCTGACTCTAACATCTGAATGTCTCAACAGAAATCGAGACTCATCAGACCAGGCAACATTTTTCCAGTCTTCAACTGTTCAATTTTGGTGAGCTCTTGCAAATTGTAGCCTCTTTTTCCTATTTGTAGTGGAGATGAGTGGTACCCGGTGGAGTCTTCTGCTGTTGTAGCCCATCCGCCTCAAGGTTGTGCGTGTTGTGGCTTCACAAATGCTTTGCTGCATACCTCGGTTGTAACGAGTGGTTATTTCAGTCACTGTTGCCCTTCTATCAGCTCGAACCAGTCTGGCCATTCTCCTCTGACCTCTGGCATCAACAAGGCATTTCCGCCCACAGAACTGCCGCTCACTGGATGTTTTTTCTTTTTCGGACCATTCTCTGTAAACCCTAGAGATGGTTGTGCGTGAAAATCCCAGTAGATTAGCAGTTTCTGAAATACTCAGACCAGCCCTTCTGGCACCAACAATCATGCCACGTTCAAAGTCACTCAAATCAACTTTCTTCCCCATACTGATGCTCGGTTTGAACTGCAGGAGATTGTCTTGACCATGTCTACATGCCTAAATGCACTGAGTTGCCGCCATGTGATTGGCTGCTTAGAAATTAAGTGTTAACGAGCAGTTGGACAGGTGTACCTAATAAAGTGGCCGGTGAGTGTACATAATGATGGATTAGTGCGGCTAGTTTAATCACCACAGCCGCCCTTCACCTTTCTCTTCTTCTTTCATCCCAAGAACATCAATATAACTCTTCACTTTGAAGCACGTTGCCATGCATGTGCCGTTAAACCGGTCAGTTATCCCGTCTACGTGTTTTGTTAGGTTCAGTTTCCACGAGCCGGCTCAAAGCGCTTGCTCGTTAGTTTAAACATAATCCTGTGAGGAATGTTGTCATGCCTTGATCTCTGGTACATTCTGGACGTTACCCGCTCCGCGCCGGGCCAATGCAAACAGCTTGGCAACTGTTGATTTTGATAACAACGGACGGCGAAATCTGATATTGGGAACAATTTGAACTCACTGTCCCAAAATTCATTCCGATGTCGTGCTGTAATCTAATCCTCTGCCTCCCCATATTTGGAAAAGAACATGGCTTTTTAAATCATCTGCTGTAAAAGTGTAGGACACCGCAAGCAATAACACAATAGACTTTTGGTGTGTGTATAGCACATATCAAGTATAATCTAATCAAAGATATATGACTAGGGGAAAGACAAAGTCATTCGCTTTTAGCTCTCTGATCTTGTTTTTCTGGCTTGACAACAGCGGCCGTCCATCAGCAGGGGCCTGGGATGCTGAGCCTCCCTTAAAATATTATTCTGAATAAATGTAATGACTAAAGTGATCAAATGCACTTTTTTATAGCTTAAAAACAACTGTGCCTAGAACTGATGAGCACAGATGGCGAATTTCAAATTGAGATAACTGTGAATGCTATCTGTGTAGATTTTTTATTTTTCTCCAGATATTATTGAAGAAGTTGGAATCAATCAACAATCAATCATCATTTTGAGTATAATTATCAAGATAGTACTGAGTGATTTGTTGTCTTTGTCTCCTTTATTGTCGTGTTGAAAGATTCTTATGTCTTATTAAATATCTTTTTAAGTCGTCTTTTTTTAAGAGAACGACCGTTTACCAAAGTTTGATTATCAGCGTAAAAGATATGATGCTAAACCTACTGAAATCCTTTATTTTGACGCAGTATGAGAGCAGGTTGATCGATGTTAAAGTTAGTACACATCATATATATATAATTTTTTATTATTATTATATCACATATATTAGTAGTTATCATAAATTAGGTATCATTTGAAAGCTTACGAACTCAGAATTAATCCTGTGAAAACCGTTTTGAAATTGTACGTTGCGTTACCATAGAAACGGTATTTTTTATTAGGCCCCTCCCCTTTTGGGCATCATCTTTCATAATTTATTATCAAAAATGTTCTAATCTTGACAAAACACGTTTTGTCAGAAAGAGTCTCAAGGTTCCATATTTTGTGACATAAGTGATATTTGGATAGAAATTTATTAATTTGTTATGGCAGAATGCATACAATTAAATTCAATGGAATGCAATGGCACCCGGTGGGTATTTTGGGTATTACGCCTAAACAAAATCTCATGGGAACTTCAATGTTTGTGATATCAACTTCAAATTTGGAACACAACTTGGTTAGATATATGGCTTTGACTTTCTGTCATTTTTAGGCTGAAACCTATATTAATTTATATATATTTTTAATAAAAGAAAAATATATATTTTATTGTATTTTCATAACAGTTAACTTAAACTTCAATAACTTTTAAATAATTTAATTCTATTAATTTATTCCACTTCAGCAATAATCTGCCAAGAGTCTTCTTTTAAAAGAGACCAACTGTAAGTCTTTAGTACAAAGGCTTCATGAATTACAACCGTTTAAGTTTGGGTAGTGCATTTTCACATCAACGCTCATAAAGAGTGAGCCGGTATTATGGAAAATATCCCCCTTTTGTTCAGCAGAAGAAAGTTACGCAGGTTTGGAACAGCATAAGGGGGTGAGAAAATGATGACAAAATTTGGCTGAATATCACTTTAATAAATCACACATAATGAGTACACATTCTGGTCTAAAAGACAATGGGCTCATTGGACAGATCACTGTATAAATAAAGTAAATGACTGTTGCAAATGAAATATTATGGTGCTTTAGCAATCAACACAATGTGCTGAGGTGTATTTGGAGGGGAATTAAGTAGTTCAACAGTAAGCATGGCTGTGAAAATGAGCGGTTTTCATTTTAATCACCTTGAGGCTCTTGCCTGTGGGGAGGGGTGATAAGAGGCAGTCGGCAGGGTTTTAAGAGTCTCCGAGTATTTTCAGACCTTTGCGTCGAATGCGAGACACTTAGATGTCAAAGATGGAGGTGAGATCACAGCCAGTGATTTGTGAGGCTAAATGCATCATATCAAGTCTTTTGAGAGTTGGAGATGCCAAACCACATGCCGAAGCAAAGGTTTTGCACATGTTCTTTTAAATTGTGATAGCTTGTAGTTTGACAAACAATAGTTTCAAAGTAGTTCAACAACAGTCACTATACGAATCAGTCTTCCCAGAATGTTTAGGAGAATGTGTTTGCTCTAAAGATGTCCATTACAATATTACAAAAATGGCAATGTAGCATTTTGTGAGAAACGTATCTGGAATATTAAAACAGTGATAGCCATGAAGATTAGGAATATACATTTGGTTTGTGTATTCAGATGTATTGTGTCTTCTTCTACAAATGTTAAAAAGCAGGGCTAGATTAAAATAATACTGTATCATGCACTTGGGATTGGTTTTCACTCTATATAGTTTATTTTAAATACGCTAATATCTGTACAAAACAAAAACTATGTTTACTGAGTCTGGGCTCCCTCTGCATATTCAAATAAAGCTTGTAGAATTATGTTAGGTTTTGCAATGTAAGTGATGCATATTTGCCCGCTATCATCTATCTTTGTTTACTGGAAGGTATTTTTCTTTTAAATGGAACTGCTTGTTCCAAATTCTGCTGACTTTCTTTGGCCTCCTCTCAAGTACATAACTTGGATTTCTAAACATCCTGCCGGAATTAATGTCCTCTCATGTGCTGTGATGATGATGAGTGTTAAAAAATTGTGTTTGGAAAAACATGAGACAAGGGCAGAGCTCTCTCGCACCTGGGTGGGTGAACCTAGGCCACGCACCAGACATCCCTGCTTGTTCAGAGGGATCAAAGCAAGTCAACACAGGCACACTAGATATTCAAGTGCCTTCACAGATGGTGATGTTGACTCTGGAAGCCTGTGCAAAGACCTGGCTTTGCTGTGGTTTAGGAAACAGCTCTAGCACTAGGGCCATGTGGGATCTCACTTCAAGAAAAGAAAAAAGAACATGTTAGATTGAGTGAGCGAGGGAGAGGGAACGAGAGAGAGAGGGAGGGGGAGATCAGATTTTTTTTTCTTTTTTCACAGACTATTGTAAGCATTCAGAGAGGCAAATAGTGAAGTGCAGAGGAGAGCAACAGGCAGTTGTCTCCAGTGAGAGCCTGAGAGCAATGCTCAGTCCACTGACAACAACTCAACATCTGGACAGTAAGGAAGAGGGAGGTTTCTCATTCTTCACCCTACCCTGGGGCATCAGAAATCATCTGCCTTCCTCACAGCTATGCCTGCACCACATACTGAGCCAAGGACAAAGTTTATTCCCTGCATGTAGTCTGATTTGCTCATGGACACTATAAGTCCTCTATGCCTTACCATCTTTAACCTGCTGGATCAAAGGATTCAATTCGGAGTTTCATTGTCCACTCTTTTCTGAAGTTTCTTGAAGGTCTTGGAAGTTGTTTTCCATTTCCATGCAAGTCTTGTCAATATGCTGCCTGTTGTTTTCATGACATGGTGGGTCGTTGTGTTGCTTGGAACCGTAGGGGGACAGTCTCAATCTCAGCATCAGACTGAGGACTCAAACCCCTGGAGACAGATGATTCGATGGGAGAATAATGGACGTGTGTACAGTCTTCTCAACAGTGGGGCTGAATACGTGCCGGCTCGGGCTCAGGAGCGTGACAGGAACCATCGAGTGCTACTAGCGGATGCTCCCAACCGTAGATCACAGGGTGGGAATGTACGGAGACAAGCACCTTCAAGAGGAACCTCGGAGACTGTGAGAGGTCAAGCCAGACACCCGTTTGGATTCGGCCAAGTGCCCGACAACTGGCGTCAGGGTGCAACTGGGACAGGTGAAACAAGTCGCTTCCAGTCATCTACCGGCTCTCGTTTTAGACCATCCTCAGGCTCATCCTCCTCCTCCTCATCATCATCATCCTCTTCTTTTTATCCACAGTATCCGTTCCCTCAACAGCCACCTTATGCTGCTCCTCATGACTCGGTTTCGGACAGATCATATGAACCTCCCTTCCGTGGAACGGGATACTCTTCGGGCACTAGTGGCGGATACGGAGGGGGTGGTTACTCTGCCGGCAGTTTTGGAGGAGGTAGCTATAATGGAGGGGGTCCTACAACCGATGAGAGGTATCGTTACTATTCCCCTTACGGTCAAACCTACCCTGCTGCCCCTGTTGCTCCTGCCCAACCCGCGCAGCCACAAATCTCTGATGGGTTGGACCACAGATACACGCACAGCCTGTTCAACGAGGACTCTCGAGATAGCGGTAATCCTGCAGTACCTGCCTCTAATGGTGCTTCGAGCAACACAGGCTCATCGTTCCAGCCTGCAGTGCAAAGCCCCCAATATGAACAATTTCCACCCTTTGGAAGGCCACAGCCTCCGTTTATACAACCAGCTCCTCGCAACCCTCTCGTCTCTAACAATGCAGAGAACCCCAACATGAATGCAGGGAGTGTTTATCGTCCTCAGCAAAGAGGTATGATGTATCCAGAATATCCAGTCTCTTTGCACATCCCAAACTAATGTCAAGTTAAGTCAACTTTATTTATACTTATTTTTCAAAAAACAGATTGTTTCAAAGCAGCTTTACAGTGCCAACAGGAAAATAATGCAACAAAGTTTGTTTTGGCTGTACAGCAGATCTAGAAGAAAATAGTGTCATAGTCCAGCTTAAGTAAGTTCAATGATGATTCATTTTTGTTGTCATTAATTTAGTTAATTTATCTGTACAGCCGGTCTGGGGAAAACAGTGATATCATCGTCTAGCTCAGTTCCGTTCTCATATAATGGTGTCAATGCAGGAAGAGCAGTAATATTGTTGAATATTAAGTGTTCCCAACTAAGCAAGCCAAAAGCCAAAGGCGACAGTGGCAAGGAACCAAAACTCAGGTGACAGAATGAAAAAAAAAAAAAAAAAACCTTGGGAGAAGCCAGGCTCAGTCGGGGGACAAGGTCTCCTCTGGCCAACGAACAAACAGTATATGATTATGATTCAGGCAGCATTACAGGTCAGAAGTCAGATTGGATCGGAACATTCAGAATATGTATCCAGTTCCATCTCCATCCAATGTTACTCAATAGTTTACCAGCTCTCCAGAAAGGTTGCTTTTGCATCTTATGACCTAAGGCCCAAGTGTCTATTGCAATGAATGCCACTGTACGTAATGTTTCACGTCTCAAACAAGGCTGCAGCTCATTTACTAGGCTGCTATGCTACGTAAAGTTAATCACAGAGGAACTACAGTTGGTACTTAAGCTCTTGCACGGTGGGAGATTTGGGGAAATGGATGCACGTGAGGAGCTCGTTTCAGATTTGCTCTCTCTCTCTCTCTCTGAAGGAAAGGAAGTGAGAGAAACAGAAAGACATCTAAAAAATGTAGTTCTTCTGCCATCTCTTTGTGTTTCCTGGCAGCCGCAAGCCCTTTGCATATTTGACAAACGTGTAACCCAAGGGACTCAAACTGCACAAAGTTGATTGGAAAGTTGTTTGCTTACGCAGCTGGTAATGGGCATTACTTATAAGCAGATTGTTTTGTTTGTTTCCTCATGAGCAGTCTGTGAAAGTTACTCCATCCTAACATCACCCCAGCATCATTCATTTCCATCCCCCCCATTGCCATTGATGTTCCAAGTTCATCTTTGTCTCAGAGCCTGGGTTATTGGAACCAGGTGTTGTGGGATGTGTGCGTGGGTGTATGAGTATGTGGTAGTTGGTGTGTGTGTGTGTAGTGCCTATGGATACACATTCTGCACAAAGAGTGCTCATTGTTTGAAGACTTGGTTCTAGTTGTGGTGATGACTGCACTGCGAGGGCTAAGGGTGAATGATCCCAGTATTTGCTTTAGAGGGTGGGGTAAGGGGTAAAGTGGCTTGGTTGTTGTGGGGTGAGTGTGAGGCGGATTCTGGGCTGTTAGTATATACGTTTTTGGAGTGGGGAGATGGAAAGTACCCAGCACACATGGGGTCCATTGCCTCAGCAAACAGAAATTGTTTTGCTAGCCCCTAAATAAAAGTGTGCGTGTGCATATATGTGTGTGAGGAGGTGGGCGTGTGTAAGGCCTCTGGGACATTGCTGGCCACTGCCAAGTGTGCAGGCTCATTTTGTTATGTGAAATGGTCTTTGTCTCTTGCTTGAGTCACTTCACGCACGACTGACCACCTCAGTTTACAAAATCTGGTCATAAGGGAAATGGGTGTAAACTAAATAAACTGGAAGGTACACATGTGGAAAAGAAAATACGCATTACTTGAATGATGCAATCGCAAACAAATAAGGTGAAATCAGTCAGAGCTCCAGCCTGTAGAAACATACACTATCTGTGAATTTGGAAAATTGAAATAACATCAGTTGGGACACATTTACATGATTGCAGCATAAAACCTCTTTTGGATATTCTCAACGGGGTTCTTTTCACTGAAATCCATGACATGCAAAAGCAGGAAAGCAGATATGATGTCACCTTCCCTTTGAAGAAATGTTAATGTCCACGTAAGGACTTAGACTGCACTGTTAATATATTCATAAGATTCTTTCGACATGAGGTGAACACAGCCAGCTTGCGTTTTAAGTGTAAATAAAGGTGATAAGTAGTTTCAGTACTGGGCCTGTACCGCTTGGCTGAGAGTCTTAAGAACTCTTTTGGATATTTAGATCTGGCCTGTATCTGACTAGAAGTCATTCAATAATTTTATTTACAAGCCTAGTCTTCCTTCATCAGGGAAGACACTTTATGTCTCTAATTTGGTCATTTCGGTCGTTAAATGAATCAAATGACTCGAAAAAAGATTTGTTCATTTTGATGAACGAGTTCGAACAGGAGAGTCACACAGAACAGAGAAAGGCGAGCATGTGAGCTTATAAAACTTAAACGTTGTTATTTATTTTTTAAATGAGCGATCGTTTCGCATGATAAGACCCTTATTCATCGTCTGGTGTCGTTTAAAGACATTTTAAGCTGCATCTGAAACTGTTAATAACTGTATTTTGGACCTTGGACCGTATGGTTCCCATTTAAGTCCATTATATGGAGAAAAATCCTGGAATGTTTTCATCAAAAAACGTAATTTCTTGTCGACTGAGGAAAGAAAGACATAGGCTTCTTGGATGACATGGGGGTGAGTAAATTATCAGCAAAAGTTTTTTCAAAAGTGAACTACTCCTTTAAGAACTCTTTTGGATATTTTAATCTGGCCTGTATCTGACTAGAAGTCATTCAATAATTTTACTTACAAGCCTAGTCTTCCTTCATCAGGGAAGACACTTTATGTTTCTAATTTGGTGGGGGGTTAAATATGAAGGACGATTTTGTAAGAAGGTTTGGGTCTTTCTCCCTCATCTCATTTAGAACATTTTGCGCAAAAACCGTAGCATTGTGTGCATTGTAGCTTGCTGTTTATAATGAATGTTGGTGTAGTGCAGGCATCCAGAGAACAGAGCTTTGTGGTGAAAAGTGCAGACTGTGTGTAAAATCCTTTTGCTGGTGAACCACAGTCTTTCACACTCACTTAACACTGTTTACAAGAGCTGACCAAGAACGTTTCCTGAGGCCTTTAAGTCTGTCTCAGACCAAGCTGGCAAATCGGATGTGTACACAGAGATGGAGATGGCAAAGCATTCACTGGAGTAGAAGGGCGGCGCTAATATGCCTGAAATAAGGAGACTGACCAATGCCATCATGTTTTATATATAAGTGAAAGTTGCTCTAAATATGCCTGCAGCAGAAGTGAGATTTTGATCTGCACTCAACCTTTCTTTGAAGAAATCTGATGGACCACTGGCAAAAAATGCTGGTTCTGCAGCTAAATGAACATCTAAGAAGGTGATTAAGGAGCCTGATAGTATCATATGCTTGAGTCCATCAGTGTTGCTGTTCTCAACGGGGTTCTTTTCTCTGAAATCCATGACATGCAAAAGCAGGAAAGCAGATATGCTGTCACCTTCCTTTTGAAGAAATGTTAATGTCCACGTAAGGACTTAGACTGCACTGTTAATATATTCATAAGATTCTTTCGACATGAGGTGAACACAGCCAGCTTGCGTTTTAAGTGTAAATAAAGGTGATAATTAGTTTCTGTACTGGGCCTGTACCGCTTGGCTGAGAGTCTTAAGACATTAGCTGTCACAGCTAGCTCTGTTTTTCGATTTTTCTGGGGGGTTTTTTTTTAAACAGATTTGGTCACAGGCCCAATTTGGATCCAGCAGGGAAGTGATCTCATTTTCGTTTGGCTGTCACCGCTCCCTCATCTTTTGTACTCTATCTCTCTCTCTTCCTCTACGTGCAACACTTTGTTCTTTTTTTCTTATTTGTGCGTGACCTTGAAACCAGATGAGAAATAGTGTTTGATGCATTATACTGTGAGGCTTCAGCATTACCTCATCAAAAACCTCTTCATCTCTTGTGTATTTTTCAAAGGTATGCTTATTTGGATACTGCCATTTTTCAAATATTTTACTTTCTTTTACATTTAAAGGTATGTAACATCAGAACAGCTCAGAACATTAAAGCAGCACATTTGTCCCCAGGACCGTGTGTTATGAATCCTGACATTGCCGGGGGGAAAACTGCTGGTTTCAAAGATGATCTCCAAAGCTGGTTTCAGAAGGGTTTCATGCTCTTTCCGGTTGGCTAAGCAGGTCCGTTTGCTTGTTGTAAAGGGGTTTGGACACATGTCAGGTGGTCACACTGGCCGGTTTGGTGGTTTTGTGACACATCAATTGGTCAGAATTGTCGGTACTGTGGTTTTAGAGTGGTTTTGAGGCCTTTTTATGTGTTCATATATGTCGGTTTGGTGGTTTTATAGTGGTTTTGGGACACTTCATGTTGTCAGAATAGTCAGTTTGGTGGTTTGAGAGTGGTTTTGAGCACTTTTACTGGGGTGTGTTTCCCGAAGCCAACTATGTTCTGTCGTTCTTTCGGGAAACACACCCCTGGTTAGATGGTGGTTTTAAACTGGTTTTGGATACTTTTTAGGTGGCCACCCTAGTGAAACAACATATACCAAAATGTATATAAAATACATTTATTTCATAATAAGTATACTAAAAATCCATTAACATATACACTGACATATCGCTTGAGACTGATATAAATGTTATTATTAAGGTTTATTTGGAGAACTTCTTTATTGCACCATGCACATTTCTTAATATTAAGCCTAAAATGTGTTTTAATATCTCTATTAGTAAGGATAGTATGACATCTGTGTAATATCAGTCTTTAAATGCAACATATTTAAAGTGTACCTTAAGTATACTTAGTTCAACTTTAGCACAATCAAATATAATTAAGAATATCTTTAGTTAGACCTCAGCACTATCTCCAGATAACTAAAGTGCATTAAGTACAAAATTAGTTGTTCCAATTTAGCAACCTTTAAGTATACCAATTTAGTATACCAACAGTACAAATGCAGGGTATTATTAAGTACATAAATATGTGAATGTATTTGTAGTACACTTAGCAAAAAATAAATGTATTTCAAAAACATGTTGGTATATTTATTTTTCACTAGGACAGGTTGGTCTGTTTTCTGGTGGTCAGGCTGGGTCGGTTTGGTAGTTTTAGAGTGATTTGGACATTTTTCGGGTGGTCAGACTGGGTCGGTTTGGTATTTTTAGAGTGATTTGGACATTTTACGGGTGGTCAGACTTGGTCGGTTTGGTAGTTTTATAGAGATTTGGACATTTTTCAGGTGGTCAGACTTGGTCGGTTTGGTAGTTTTAGAGTGATTTGGACATTTTTCGGGTGGTCAGACTTGGTCGGTTTGGTATTTTTAGAGTGATTTGGACATTTTTCGGGTGGTCAGACTTGGTCGGTTTGGTAGTTTTAGAGTGATTTGGACATTTTTCGGGTGGTCAGACTTGGTCGTTTGGTATTTTTAGAGTGATTTGGACATTTTTCGGGTGGTCAGACTGGGTCGGTTTGGTAGTTTTAGAGTGATTTGGACATTTTTCGGGTGGTCAGACTTAGTCGGTTTGGTAGTTTTAGAGTGATTTGGACATTTTTCGGGTGGTCAGACTGGGTCGGTTTGGTATTTTTAGAGTGATTTGGACATTTTACGGGTGGTCAGACTTGGTCGGTTTGGTAGTTTTATAGAGATTTGGACATTTTTCAGGTGGTCAGACTTGGTCGGTTTGGTAGTTTTAGAGTGATTTGGACATTTTTCGGGTGGTCAGACTGGGTCGGTTTGGTATTTTTAGAGTGATTTGGACATTTTTCGGGTGGTCAGACTAGGTCGGTTTGGTAGTTTTAGAGTGATTTGGACATTTTTCGGGTGGTCAGACTTGGTCGGTTTGGTAGTTTTAGAGTGATTTGTACATTTTTCGGGTGGTCAGACTGGGTCGGTTTGGTAGTTTTAGAGTGATTTGGACATTTTTCGGGTGGTCAGACTGGGTCAGTTTGGTAGTTTTAGAGTGATTTGGACATTTTTCGGGTGGTCAGACTGGGTCGGTCTGGTATTTTTAGAGAGATTTGGACATTTTACGGGTGGTCAGACTTGGTCGGTTTGGTAGTTTTAGAGTGATTTGGACATTTTTCGGGTGGTCAGACTTGGTCGGTTTGGTAGTTATAGAGTGATTTGGACATTTTTCGGGTGGTCAGACTTGGTCGGTTGGTATTTTTAGAGTGATTTGGACATTTTTCGGGTGGTCAGTCTGGGTCGGTTTGGTAGTTTTAGAGTGATTTGGGCATTTTTCGGGTGGTCAGACTTGGTCGGTTTGGTAGTTTTAGAGTGATTTGGACATTTTTCGGATGGTCAGACTTGGTCGGTTTGGTAGTTTTAGAGTGATTTGGACATTTTCCGGGTGGTCAGACTTGGTCGGTTTGGTATTTTTAGAGTGATTTGGACATTTTTCGGGTGGTCAGACTTGGTCGGTTTGGTAGTTTTAGAGTGATTTGGAAATTTTCCGGGTGGTCAGACTGGGTCGGTTTGGTAGTTTTAGAGTGATTTGGACATTTTTCGGGTGGTCAGACTTGGTCGGTTTGGTATTTTTAGAGTGATTTGGACATTTTCCGGGTGGTCAGACTTGGTCGGTTTGGTAGTTTTAGAGTGATTTGGACATTTTTCGGGTGGTCAGACTTGGTCGGTTTGGTATTTTTAGAGTGATTTGGACATTTTTCGGGTGGTCAGACTTGGTCGGTTTGGTAGTTTTAGAGTGATTTGGACATTTTTCGGGTGGTCAGACTTGGTCGGTTTGGTATTTTTAGAGTGATTTGGACATTTTTCGGGTGGTCAGACTGGGTCGGTTTGGTAGTTTTAAAGTGATTTGGACATTTTTCGGGTGGTCAGACTTAGTCGGTTTGGTAGTTTTAGAGTGATTTGGACATTTTTCGGGTGGTCAGACTGGGTCGGTTTGGTATTTTTAGAGTGATTTGGACATTTTACGGGTGGTCAGACTTGGTCGGTTTGGTAGTTTTATAGAGATTTGGACATTTTTCAGGTGGTCAGACTTGGTCGGTTTGGTATTTTTAGAGTGATTTGGACATTTTTCGGGTGGTCAGACTTGGTCGGTTTGGTAGTTTTAGAGTGATTTGGACATTTTTCGGGTGGTCAGACTTGGTCGGTTTGGTAGTTTTAGAGTGATTTGGACATTTTCCGGGTGGTCAGACTGGGTCGGTTTGGTAGTTTTAAAGTGATTTGGACATTTTTCGGGTGGTCAGACTTAGTCGGTTTGGTAGTTTTAGAGTGATTTGGACATTTTTCGGGTGGTCAGACTGGGTCGGTTTGGTAGTTTTAGAGTGATTTGGACATTTTCCGGGTGGTCAGACTGGGTCGGTTTGGTAGTTTTAAAGTGATTTGGACATTTTTCGGGTGGTCAGACTTAGTCGGTTTGGTAGTTTTAGAGTGATTTGGACATTTTTCGGGTGGTCAGACTGGGTCGGTTTGGTAGTTTTAGAGTGATTTGGACATTTTCCGGGTGGTCAGACTTGGTCGGTTTGGTAGTTTTAGAGTGATTTGGACATTTTTCGGGTGGTCAGACTTGGTCGGTTTGGTATTTTTAGAGTGATTTGGACATTTTTCGGGTGGTCAGACTTGGTCGGTTTGGTAGTTTTAGAGTGATTTGGACATTTTTCGGGTGGTCAGACTTGGTCGGTTTGGTATTTTTAGAGTGATTTGGACATTTTTCGGGTGGTCAGACTGGGTCGGTTTGGTAGTTTTAAAGTGATTTGGACATTTTTCGGGTGGTCAGACTTAGTCGGTTTGGTAGTTTTAGAGTGATTTGGACATTTTTCGGGTGGTCAGACTGGGTCGGTTTGGTATTTTTAGAGTGATTTGGACATTTTACGGGTGGTCAGACTTGGTCGGTTTGGTAGTTTTATAGAGATTTGGACATTTTTCAGGTGGTCAGACTTGGTCGGTTTGGTAGTTTTAGAGTGATTTGGACATTTTTCGGGTGGTCAGACTGGGTCGGTTTGGTATTTTTAGAGTGATTTGGACATTTTTCGGGTGGTCAGACTTGGTCGGTTTGGTAGTTTTAGAGTGATTTGGAAATTTTTCGGGTGGTCAGACTTGGTCGGTTTGGTAGTTTTAGAGTGATTTGGACATTTTTCGGGTGGTCAGACTGGGTCGGTTTGGTAGTTTTAGAGTGATTTGGACATTTTTCGGGTGGTCAGACTGGGTCGGTTTGGTATTTTTAGAGTGATTTGGACATTTTTCGGGTGGTCAGACTGGGTCGGTTTGGTATTTTTAGAGAGATTTGGACATTTTACGGGTGGTCAGACTTGGTCGGTTTGGTAGTTTTAGAGTGATTTGGACATTTTTCGGGTGGTCAGACTTGGTCGGTTTGGTAGTTATAGAGTGATTTGGACATTTTTCGGGTGGTCAGACTTGGTCGGTTGGTATTTTTAGAGTGATTTGGACATTTTTCGGGTGGTCAGTCTGGGTCGGTTTGGTAGTTTTAGAGTGATTTGGACATTTTTCGGGTGGTCAGACTTGGTCGGTTTGGTAGTTTTAGAGTGATTTGGACATTTTTCGGATGGTCAGACTTGGTCGGTTTGGTAGTTTTAGAGTGATTTGGACATTTTTCGGGTGGTCAGACTTGGTCGGTTTGGTAGTTTTAGAGTGATTTGGACATTTTCCGGGTGGTCAGACTTGGTCGGTTTGGTATTTTTAGAGTGATTTGGACATTTTTCGGGTGGTCAGACTTGGTCGGTTTGGTAGTTTTAGAGTGATTTGGAAATTTTCCGGGTGGTCAGACTGGGTCGGTTTGGTAGTTTTAGAGTGATTTGGACATTTTTCGGGTGGTCAGACTTGGTCGGTTTGGTATTTTTAGATTGATTTGGACATTTTCCGGGTGGTCAGACTTGGTCGGTTTGGTAGTTTTAGAGGGATTTGGACATTTTTCGGGTGGTCAGACTGGGTCGGTTCGGTTATATATTTTCCTTCAGTGTAATATCAGTATGTGTGCTTCAGCATCTGTTTCTTCTCTTATGATGTGTCCTGTTTTTAGGTTTGCCTGACCTGGTTCCTGACCCCAACTACGTCCAAGCCTCCACGTACGTTCAGAGAGCCCATATGTACTCCTTACGCTGTGCGGCGGAGGAGAAGTGTCTGGCCAGGTGAGGACTCTCAACTCTCGACTCTTTATACTTCTATTTATGAAATGGCCATTCAAATCTGGGCAGGATGTGTTTACACAATAACCCCTCCCAAACTCCTTTACAACTGTTTACACCACACCAGCCAGTAATAACCAATGAGAAGGATGTGAGATCACATTTGTGGAGTTCTTCATGCAGAAATATGGGTGGTGTCACATCATATAAATCCCAGCCTGCTCTCGTATATACAAGCTTTCATTACTCAGTGCTGCAGAAGCTCATTAATGTGTTCCCTCCTCAGCTCTGCTTACAGTGCTGACGCCACAGACTATAGCGTCAGGGTTCTTCTGCGCTTCCCTCAGAGAGTGAAGAACCAAGGGACGGCTGATTTCATGCCCAACAGACCTCGCCACACCTGGGAGTGGCACAGCTGTCACCAGTAAGTTCAGATCCAACAGTCTCTCCCTCTATACCTGTATATCTGTACATGTGGAGACCCAACAAAAGATCATGAATACATGCCGTTTTCACATGTTTCGGTGTGGATGAGAAACGTTTGGAAAACGCTTGCAGATGCTAGTGTGGATAGAGAGTGTTTTGAAACGAAAACACAGTTTTAAAATGTATTCGGATTAATGTAGTGAGTGAGCAATGCAGTTCACTCGCACTAACCACAAAGCCACGATTCATAAAGGAGTAGTTCACATCAGAATTAAAATTTCCTTATTAATTATGAATTTACTCTCCCCCACGTCTTTCAAGATATTCATGTCTTTCTTTCTTCAGTCGAAAAGAAATTAAAGTTTTTGTGGAAAGCATTCCAGGATTTTTCTCCATATAGTGACTCCAATGGGGTCCAACGGGTCGAAGGTCCAAATGTCAATATATATAAAAAAAAAAATAAAAAAATTATAAATGGCCGATCATTTGTCTAGATCAGACTCTTATTCCTTGGCTGGATCGTGTCGAGACTTTGAAGCTGCACTGAAACTCACATCTGGACCTTTTACCCGTTGTTTTCCTCAAAAATCTTAATTTCTTTTCGACTGAAGAAAGAAAGATATGAATATCTTCGATGACGTTGGGTTGAGTAAATTATCAGGAAAATTTAATTCTGAAGTGAACTAATCCTTTAATTCACCATTAAAGCTCCATTGTTGCATCAGACAAGTATAGGAAAGATCAGCATTGTACACACACGTACCTTTTTACAAGCCTGTAGCTACAAATCAATACAATTCCAGCCCTAATATGATTAAAAGTCCCAGAATGATGGAATTATAATAGTCCCAGATTGTGGAAGTGAGTTTAAATTCCTTATCTTACATCAGAATCTGAATGAATTTTGGCATCGATTTATGTATTTTGTTTCACTTGGCGAAGGGCTGTTATCCTCAGAGGGGATTTCCATATCATTGCCATGTACAATCAGCTGGGCCTCGTGACAAGTGAAAATTAATGTCTGTCAGTACTCGTCAGTACTGTGTTTGTTCGCCTGTAGCTGTTCATTACAGCGTGTCTACATTTGCAAGCGAGACGGTGAATTGGCAAGAGTTGTTCTTTCGCTTCAAGTTAAACTCGGATGCTCAGCTTTGCTGCATCGCTGGACACGCCCACATCACATCATCTGTGAGTGACAGCTGTCACTCATATCAGCTGCCCAATGATAGAGAAATCATGTGACACTGAAGACTGGAGTAATGATGCTGAAAATTCAGCTTTGATCACAGGAATATATTACATCTTACAATATATTCACATAGAAAACCGTTATTTGAAATTGTAATAATATTTCACAATATTACTGCATCTTTGATCAAATAAATGCAGAACAAGAGAGAGAGAAAAATCTTTCTAAAAAGCAGACAATTCAAATTATCTTTATATTAATTTTCACAGCAAATATTGATGCATGTCATTAATTGAGATTAAATTTTATACATTTTTAAATAATGTTAATTAGCATATCATGCAATTAATACAATTACATTTTTAATCGATTGACAGCCTTACTTTGGAAGTGAAATATAGCACGGTTTAATTCTGCATTAAATAAAAACATTAGTGACGATGAAAGTTTAGTTGGTCGACTGAAAAAATCCTGTGTTTGAATGTCAGATAATTAGCGGAGATGAATATGGAAGTATTTTGTTTTGCTATTGCACTGACATAAACTTGACTTCGGTTGTACATTACTATCAACATTCCCTTTTGGCTTGGGATCAGAGTGCTAGCAGTCAGTTTTGCTCATAAACAGATTATTAATGTAACCTGAAAATGTCAGCACATGAAGCATTCAGCACTTTAACTCATTTCTAATGCAATTAGACAGCTAAGCTGATGTGTGATGACGTCTTTCATGCAACCTCAATTTGATATCATGTGTACAATCACCTGACTCTCTTTGACAAAAAAAATATCATTCAGAAGAACTGCAGAGAGCAGAAGGTAATCTATAATAGCTTGCACTTCTCTGCTTTGACATGTTTGATATTGTGTGGAGATTAACAGTGTTTATGTATTAATAGCCGAAACGAAAACTGCATATCAGGTTTATATGGAGTTTTCCAGTGCTTTTATTACTCACATGCACAAAGACGACAGCCAGGCGAAGTGTAGACCGTCAGACTTGACTGTAGTGTATATATATATATATCCAGTATTTGATTGAGTCAGGGTGGGACTGACTTCGACCCTTCATCTGTGATCTAAGAGTTGAGGATTTTTTAATGAGGTGGAGGACCTCGACTTTGATGACCCCATGATACAACACAAACCGTGAAGAAAAACATATATTTACTATATATAACCAGAACCCGGCTTGTCATTTCGCATCCTGATCCGTTTGTCTCCACATTGTTTCCATTCTGCGAAAAACTGTCACAAACAGGATGAACACTTCTGACAAAATGTTGATTAATTACCACTTGAATTTGAATCACAGTTATTTCTTTTAAAACGGTGAAATATGTCAATATTTTGTAGTATATGTATTTATTATTGTGGTTTCATAAATCAGTAAATAAAAAGACAACATCACATTGTCAACTAGCTCTCATTAGAGTGTCAGTAGACTGTTAGGGTTCAGGTTAGTAGCTGACATGTAGTTGCAAAGTTATTATAGTAAGTAGAATATCTATTGACGAGCATCAGAATAAAGTGGCAGCCGATAATAATCAGAAAAACTACTATTACTCTGAGAGTTAGTTATAGTTAGTTAGTATAATATATAAAGTGAATAAATTGTTACCCAAATATTTATGAATTTTTTGAAAATGTAAAAATACAGAAAGGTTTGTGTGATGGTTTAGGGTTAGTGTGGGGAATATACAGCTTGTACAAATATAATGTATATGGAAAGTCCCCATAAAACATGGAAACCCAACGTGTGTGTGTGTGTGTGTCCGTGTCCGTGTGTGTGTGTGTGTGTGTGTGTGTGTGTGTGTGTGTGTGTGTGCTTGCGTATGCCTGGGTGTGAGGGTGTGTGTGTGTGTGTGTCCGTAGGTGTGTGTGCTTGTGTATGCGTGTGTGAGGGTGTGTGTGTGTGTGTGTGTGTGTGTGCACGCGCTTGCGTGCGTGTGTGGGTGTGTGAGGGTGCGGGAGCACATGCGTGTGTGTGTGTGTGTGTGTGTGTGTGTGTGTCCGTAGGTGTGTGTGTGTGTGTGTGTGTGTGTGCTTGCGTGTGTGTGTGTGTGTGCGTGTGTGTGTGGTTGCGTATGCATGTGTCTGGTATGTAGGTGTGCGTGTGTGTCTGCGTGTGCGTGTGTCTGGTACGTGTGTGTCTGTGTGTGTCTGTGATTCATATGTAGTTTGCTCAGGGATTTTGGCTACAGGCTCCTGAAATGTCTGTCATCCCCTCATCAAATAAGATTTAATATGCTTGGCAGTAACATACATGGTTTATGGGAAATATCGTATCCCTGTGGAAAATATGAACTCTGTCCGTGTCAGAGGAAAGTACCTGTGTTTTCCCTGCCGCAGTCCTCAGGTATTACCACAGCTTTCCAAGAAGAGAACCAGCGGCGTGACATGTACAGTCCGGTTCCTTCAGTCGGGAAGCTCCGGCTCAATTATTAATGCCTTCTCAAAGACTTTACCATGAAGAAAGAAGTAATTAAGTGTAAATCCTATAGAGTATTGGGAAACACTTTATTTTGCAGTGTCACTTGTTACATGTTACATGTACTTGCTGTATAATAACAGTTTATTATGCATACTATACAACTAAACCTAACCCTAGTGCATTAGTTAAAATGACTCAGTACTTTAATGTATAGTTATTCTGTAAAAAGGACACCTTCAAGTAAAGTGTAATTCAAATATAAATTGTTTTTATTTATTTGTTTTAATGTATATGAGGGAAGTGAAACATCGAAGAGTGTCTGAAGTTTTGAAAACATGAAGAAACACCATATTTCTTTTTACAGTCTATGTTCTATGTACTCTCTCTCTCTCTCTCTCTCTCTCTCTCTCTCTCTCTCTCTCTCTCTCTCTCTCTCTCTCTCTCTCTCTCTCTCTCTCTCTCTCTCTCTCTCTCTCTCTCTCTCTCTCTCTCTCTCTCTCTCTCTCTCTCTCTCTCTCTCTCTCTCTCTCTCAGGCATTACCACAGTATGGATGAGTTCAGTCACTACGACCTGTTGGAGGTGAGCTCTGGCCGGAAGGTGGCCGAGGGACACAAGGCCAGTTTCTGTCTGGAGGACACGACCTGTGACTTCGGTCATCTGAAACGTTTCGCTTGTACTTCACACACACAGGTACGGTACAGCGCAGTTTCTGTTTCTGAGCCGTTACACATATATTTACATTTAAATGTTAGTGCATAGTAATTAAAGACACTTGATATCAAGCGGGACTTTGTTGTTTGATTAAAGGAAATGTTTAATTCCCCAGGGTTTGAGTCCAGGCTGCTACGACACATACAATGCAGATATTGATTGCCAATGGATTGACATCACTGATGTTCAGCCAGGAAACTATATACTCAAGGTAACATTCTCAAACATTTACACTCCGTCTCCCGTTTCACACTGAGCTCTTGCAAAGACATTTTCATAACCTTTAAAGAGAGAATATATTACATCTAACACATCCAAACAGAATATGACACGTCTCGCTTAAAGTTTGTCTTTTGATGTGCGCAGCGGCATCGTCCAACTCTTCTGTATGATATCATGATGAGTTCGGTATGCGTACGATACACTGTGTGCTCATAAATAACACAGATGTAGACATGCTCCACTGTCTCTTCAAGCGGTTTGACCTTCAGGAAAACAACAGCAATGCAATGATGTTTAGCCTTCTTTTCTGAGGCTCAACTGTGATATGCTTATAGCAATGGAGGATTGAGCGAGAAGCGTGATTTCCCTGCAGAAAGTGGAGGAATAAAAAACTCCTTGTCTAGGGTTGTTATCGTTAACTAAAAAATCAACCATAAAAAAACTTTGCCGCTTAAAATGAAATCACATTTAAAAAAAAAATCAAAGCCAAAGACACATTTTCGGTTGATATCTCAGTAAATGAGCTTTCAGTGAGTGTGTGTGTCTGCAGTACCGAACGCTTCCACTAGGGTACAGCCAGACTCCATCACTGCCCATATCAGGCGCCGCCATTTCCATATGTGTTTTGAGTGATCTGAACCATTATTTCCACAATTCTCATACAATTTATGAAGTAGACATCCTATTCAGAAGTAGTAAGGGAAGTTTGGCAGATTTTGATATGAATTCAACCTCTAAGAAACACATACAAAGAACACGCATGTGCGTTATAGCTCGCTGCCACCTCACAAATGGTGAATCTATTATTGTTTTCTTTATATTTAAAACATTTTCTACGGAGCCCCCCTAGTCCCACTTTGTCAAAAAAATGTATTATAACTATCTCGTGGCCTCAAGATAAGTAACTCGTGGCCTCAAGATAAGTAACTCGTGGCCTCAAGATAAGTAACTCGTGGCCTCAAGATACTATCTCGTGGCCTCAAGATAGAGATACTATCTTGAGGCCACGAGATAGAGATACTATCTTAAGGCCACGAGACACTATCTTGAGGCCACGAGATAGTTCTAATAATTTTTTTTTGACAAAGTGGGACTAGGGGGGCTCCGTAATTTTCAGACAATTTTTTCTAAAATAATTGAATGGATGTTATCTTTTGAACTCTTGGCATTAAAAACAAACTGAGGTTTCTACCATTCGTTCATGATTTTTCATGTTCATTGCTATTTCAAAATAAAGGTCTGAACACGCCTTAGGAGTATGAAAATATTCTTGTCGCAATTACGCAATTACGGCTCCTGTAATTTATTTTGAACATCAGTCACTAGAGAAATATGGAATCAAGAGATTGTAAGCTTTCAAATGATATATAGTTTGTCAAGATTAGTTTAGGTTTAGTATAGGATATTACTGTTTTAAAAATGTAATGGCTTTGGGCCCACCGGTGGGTCGGTGACACTAAATTCAAATGTTACGTAAAAGCTTATAGTATGACCTCATATATAAATTTCATGGGGTGCACTTACTTTTTCCCAGCACTGAAGGTCTAAATTCTGTCTCTAGCTCCAGGTTAACCCAAAATACTTGGTGCTTGAGTCGGACTTCACCAACAATGTTGTCCGGTGCAATATCCAATACACGGGCCGCTTTGTCAAAACAACAAACTGCAAAATCTCCCAGTAAGTACAGATCGCTTTTTCTACACCATTGACAAATATCAATCATGAAGGAGTGTGTTAACAGATCGATATGTCTATAATGTGCAGTATCATTTTGGGTAACACTTTATTTTAAGTTACATATTACTACGTGTATTCACTATATTAATAACAGTAAAGTATGCATAATTACGAGTAACGAACCCTAAACCAATCCCTAACCCGTAGCTATATAGTAAGTACATGTAGTTAAAGGAGAACTCCGGCGCAAAATGAACCTTTGGTCTAATAAAACATTGGTACCTAGTCAACCGTTCTCTGAGATTTGTTTTCATGATAATTGAATGTAAAGAGTTTTATCTCTAAAAACTGTTTAGCGTATAACGCTAGTAATGGGGGCATATAATAAGTAAAAAGAAATCGCTAGTTTATGGCAGGAGCCATCTTTGGAAAACAGTCTCGACTAATCAAACCACGAACACCATTCATACAGTTCAGCTCACTTAGCACGTCGTTCGTGGTTTGATTAGTCGAGACTGTTTTCCAAAGATGGCTCCTGTCTGTATACACGAAGTGGACTGTCTTTATCTTTATCTTCTTATTAAACGGTCTGTACACTTACAAAGTTCTCAATGCTTCGTTTTGCATGTAGGGACCCTCATTATGTTACTGTGTTCGTGTGGGGCTATTTTGAGCCTTGTTAGTGGTATAAACTAGCGATTTATTTTTACTTATTATATGCCCCCATTACTAGCGTTATACGCTAAACAGTTTTTAGATATAAAACTCTTTACATTCGATTATCATGAAAACAAATCTCAGAGAACGGTTGACTAGGTACCAATGTTTTATTAGACCAAAGGTTCATTTTGCGCCGGAGTTCTCCTTTAATTAATACTACTTAGTTAAGCAAGTTCAATGTATCTAAGGCACCTTCAAATAAAGTATATCATACATGTTTCAATGTTCCTTCAACCGTTTTCATCCCTCTCTTTTCTGCTTCTATAGGTCATGATCTGTCAGATCTGCAGGAATCTCCATGAAAGCGCTGATCCATTGCAATGTGAATGGTGTCGCTGTGATTGTTTATTGTATTTGTCTTGGCTCTCGTGAACCTGGATTCAGCTCACGGCGAGAGGAACGAGCACACACACACACACACACACACACACACACGGTCATCCTCACACACACGTCTGTTTTCTTTCCAGACACCCCGTTATCCCTGGCTTTTCATAAAAACACACACTCGCTGCCCCCCAATTAAGTCTAATTCCTTCACCGTTTTAAAGTGTGTTACAATGCTGGAATGCAAAGTGAGATTATTGAACTGCAATTCCGTAATTTAGATCAGGAAAATCAGCAACTGGAAACAATCCTTCTATTTTCCAAGCCTCTCTCTTTGTCTGTGCCACTTTAGCGAAGGTGCAATACTGAGAACGATGTATGAGAGAGATCGCCAGCCCGTCAGTCCTCCTCCAGCTAACCAATTAAGTCAAAAGTGGTTTTAGTTTGAATGAAGGCTCTGAAAAATTTTTTTTTTAAATTAAATGGCTTTGGGATTAAAACACTTTGAGTAAAAGCCTTGAATGCAAAAGCTGGAAGCAGTTATCAAGCTGTTTTTACCTTGGAGGCTTATCATAGTCTTTTACTTTACAAGCTAATTTAATGTAAATTGCAGCAGGTTATGTTGCCTTGTATGTCAGTCCACTGATTGTTATAACGCGAACTATGCTATACTTGCGAAGTCCCGCTACAAGAAAAATGAAGCTGTGCCAGTAGGGATAAATAATGTTTAGTGATCAAATGAATATTCCTGGTTCAATACAAGAATTACCAGCATAATGTTGATTACCGGAACAAATCATTTCTAAATCCGGGTTACGGTGAGGCGCTTACAATGGAAGTAAATGTAACAAGACCTTCCAAGGCTTCCTAGCTTGTAGACTGATTTTTATGTGATGTTTTGGCTGGGAGAATCAAAAGGATCGCTCCCGAGAGCATCTCTTCTGTTCAATGAACGGATGCTTATACAATGTTCAGGAAAATGCCGAAAGATCCCTTCAGTATTGTAATGTCAATGTGTCATGCAAAGAAAAGAGATTAATTCAAACTATTCCGACAGAACCAGATCTGTATTGTCTCTCAAATTTATAATCATAACAATGTGATTTTAATGTCGACATGATACCGGTGAATCAACACATCATTATGATCAGATGCTTTCTGAACAGCTGTTTTCTGTTTAGTCTGTTATTGAGAGGAAAGTGCAGCACATATTTACATATTCATCTATCCATCACTCGCAGCAGTGGACGGCGTCGGGATGTTTGTTACTTCTAAGCGAAGAACGAACAAGACCTTCGCCGTGAGTGTATCAGAGTATTGAATCACGTTCAGTCTCTTGAGCGTCACGTGTTCACGAGTTCGAGTATGAAGTGCTGCTGCAGTTCACTGAACGGCCACCGGGGGCGCTAATAACAAGGGCTTCTGAATTATACTTATAGACCATTTAAGTAATTTCACCTCTCAAGTAAATGTTTAGATATTAGTAGAGAAAAGCACAAATACTGAGAGTTTTTGCAGTGAACACACACATCATGTCTTGTGGCTGAACTATTGAAACGGTGAGAATTTTCCCATTCACTTCCATTAAGTGCCTCACTGTATTTCATGGCGGGGGGTTTTGTGTGTGTGTATGGTAATCAACAATATTTAAATGTATGCATTTACATTCCCTGTAAATGCATAAATCCCAAAAAGGTCTACATTTTTACATTCCCTGGGAATCAAACCCATGACCTTGGCGTAGCTGGCGCCATCATCTCCTGTTTGAGCTACAGGAACATAACATTGTATTGTCTTGAACTGAACCCAGTAATATTCCTTAAGTTGCAAGTTTGCAAACCTTTCGTTGTGAGATTCACTTGTGCTGTGTTAATACTGACATCCATGTTGGAACATATCTATAGTTTCTTTAACTGCCAACGACACAGGTCACCGTATGCTTCATATGATACAGTTAACCCACTCATGCATGCCATTAGCTATAGGTAAGACATGAACTTATTTTATCATATTGTACTCACTGTTCTTATGTACTGTGTACTTGCTGTGTTACACTCCAGGAATTCATATTTCTTTGTATCTGAAATTGAGATCGAACACAGACTTGGATGATACTACTGTTGCAAAGCTAACATTGCATAACTTGATGTTACTGACGATCTTAATACCATCCGTACCTACCTCGGAAAGAGAAACAGTATTTGCAGTTAAAAAGAGCTCATTATTATGCTACACTTGAAGAGCCTTAAAGGGATAGTTCACCCAAAAATGTAAACTCTGTCAGTAATTACTCTCCCTCATGTTGTTCCAACCATAGATATCCATAATAAAGGCTAGATGACTCGTCCGCGCTGCTGGCCAATGGAGGTCGACGTCCGCACTGGCGGCCATCTTGTCACAGGCAGCTCGCTCACTCGTAACATTGTGTTTTAATGGTGCATGTACTCTTTAAATAACCATAACTTGCTCAATTTTCTACCGATTTTCAAACGGTTTGGTTTGTTATAAACGTCAGAGAAGTAGTTATGACACTGCACACTTATGAATAATAAGTGTATCAATAATTAATCATCCAGAATTATAGCCACGTTAATAACGTTTGTAAGAAACCAAACCGTTTGTAAATCCGTCAAGATTTCACCGAGATAAGAGTATTTGTGTTCGTGCTGATCACTCATCTTACATCAGGCGCCCGCCAGAAAGCTTGCCTGTGACAAGATGGCCGCCGGTGATGACGATAGAGACTCCGCGCGCTTCTTGTACGTCACACGTAGGCTCACTATTGGCCGACGCTGGTCATGTGTGTGATGCGTGTGACGTACACCAGAAGCGCTGCGCTGTTACACTACGTGAACTCACTCGAGGCCCACAGAGAAGGAAATTAATAGTTGAATAAAGTCGTTATTTTTGTTTGTTTGTTGCGCACAGAAAGTTTTCTCGTCGCTTGATAAACTTAAAGTTGAGCCACTGTAGTCACTCGGACTTTTTTAAAGATGTCTTTAACTTTTCTGGGCCGGCCAGTTTCAATCCCGTAGAAGCCTATGGAGGAGTGATCCAGCTCTCAGATTTAATCACAAATATCTTCATTTGTGTCCCGAAGATGAACGACAGTCTTACGGGGTTGAACAACATGAGGGAGAGTAATTACTGACCCAATTTTTGGGTGAACTATCCCTTTAAATGACAAACATCCATCTGCGTGTATTCTGCAGTATATGCTATCATCAGCTAATAGATCCAGTTAAATGCATACGAAACTTCTAAGAAGCTTTCTGTGAGGGTCATCGTATACGCTCGATGTGTTTTGGCGCATCAAACCCTTCAACCAAAGCTAAATGAATTCCTTTCTGCAGGGAGCAGATCTTTCGTTCACTCGCCGGCTTTCTGAAGACAGTCTGGGAAAAGTGCTGTCCGTTATCAAGATCCAGATCAAATGCAGAACAGACTTTGTTTTATCCTATCTCTTTATACCCTGTATAAATGATTATTATAACATTGTTTATAGTGTAGACCGTAAACCTGTGTTCTGGTTTTGTGGTCCAGGACAGGACATCCAGGACATCCGACCACACATCCATCCATCTCTTTGAGCTGTTGTTATCATTGTTGTGGTTCTCACTTTTATCGTTTGTGCTCCGAATCATCTGTCTTAGTTCATACTGGATCTTTAAATAAAGACTGAAGTGTATACCAGATTTTCTAGTAGAAGTAGAAAGTCTTTTTGAGTTCAGACAATTAAAAGTCAATTAAAATGGTTGGGGGGAAAACTATTTCACCACACACTCATCAAAGTGTGGCACAGTTTTAGGGAAAGTTTCCCATGTGCCATCTGTGTTTGAACAGAACATGTACTGTACTGAATGCCAGCGGTTTTGGTGTACCGAAGCAACATTTTGATTAAGAATTAGGCCTGAAATAAGAGCTCTGTAACCTCAGAAGTGGAACAAAGATTCATAAGAGTTTGAGAACATCCACTGCATCTCAGCGTTTGTTTTAAAGTCCCCCTGTGGTGAAAATCCAGCTTTTAATGTTGTTTATATGTGTGTGTGGTGTTATTGATATGCTTTAAGACACACCATGTGTAAGTTCATAAGTCGACAGCATTGCTGAGTATTTCCTCCTTAAAACTGCAGTGAACCAAAGACAGTCTCAAAAACACGGTTTGAAATCGCTGGTGTTTCTGACGTCACAAACGACCTTGTAACCAATCAGATCAACGTGTGATCGTCAACCAGTGGATCTCTGAGCTGAGGGAGTGAGTGGAGGCGGGGCTCATTTGCATATTCATAGAACCGCGCACACTAAATGAGGCAAGGGTGTCGAGTTACATTCGAGATATTTCAATGACGATATTTTTTTCAAGAAAAAAACGCTTATGTCATTTTGGTGATCAAACATTTTTAAGGGAGTTTTAAGGGGGACTTTAAAGATTAGAAGATTAAAGATTAATCTAAATTCAGTGCAGGTAACAAGGAAGAAACAATTAAGAACACTTCAAACCTCAAAATACACACACATGCAAACAAGCGACTACAGGGGGTAGTAAAGGGTTTGGCACATGATTTTTCCATCAGAAATTGATCAAGTATTGTTGATTTGTATCAGCCTGCTTTGTTATATAATATAGAAACCAATAAACATGTCATGTCTGAGAGAAAAGATAGTGATACCAAAGTTTACAAGAGGGACAGACCAGAACACAATGAGCCTTTGTTAAGCTTGTGGTAAACTGGAGAGCGCTAGAATAGTTGTATGTGATGTTGGCTGAGCAACACAAGATTTTTCACTTTGTTTTATTAGATTTGTTCACCAGTTGTGTTACCCTTTTTAAGTTTCAAATAAATGTTTTTATAGTTATTTTAGGGTTTAACACATTGTGTTGTCATGTCAAGGAAGTTGGATATCACTTTATACATACAAAAAAAAAGAAAGTGAATTTTTCGCACAAAAATCATATTAGTACTCCAAAATAAATTGTAATTGATTTATTTTTTCTTCTTTTCCAGTACAAATATCTAAAACATTCATACAACATACATTGTTCATGTCTTGTGGCTGTACTCAGTTCAATTGAACCATCAAAACATACAAAAAATTATAAAAAATAAAAAAAAGCAAACAACAGCTAGGTTTTATGTTTCTATGCAAAAAATGCATAGAAAAATAAAGGTAAAAGGAAAAAATACATAATCAGTTATTAATATTTTGTGTGTTCATAATTTCTTTGTATAACAGACTGATTAAAATTGATGTTGCCACAATTTGGCATATTTCATTGCGATATTATCACAAATAAAACATTTTACTCCAAGCTCAACTACGCAAAATGCTTATACAAAATCTTTAACACATTTTTAATAACATTTAAATAAAGAGTGAAGATCTCAATTTTCCTATGCGGCACATCACGTTTGGCCACTACTGTACATATATGAATACATAAAATTAAAAAACAGAAAAGTAGTACATTGATTTACTTCTATATTTAAAAATGCAAATTTTTAATGTATATTTTATTCTTTTTTTTTTTTTTTTTCTTAAACAGTGATTGTACTGCTTTACTGCCTTAGCATAAATCATGTTTTTATTTTGAGATGTTTAAAATGGTTTCACGGAGTGTGAACTCTGCAGTTTGTAGACATGCGTGTGTGTTTTCTGTGAGCAAGTGTCGCCAAATAAGAGAGGTAAGACCGAGTCAGAGACCTATTAGTGAATTCCATTATCATGACATCAGATTAAAAACAGAGCCAGGAGCCATTTCCAGCAGCGCTCCGAGGAATACGTGTGCTTCAGTTTTAGAGTAAACACGTGCGCGACATGACTGCATAGCTTTCTTTCAGAGAACAATCACGAGGTCTGCAAGACCTCGGCGAGAAGAGAGAGAGAGAGAGAAATATAAATGCAGGATGCACATAATAATCTAGCATTTCTAAACCAGCACAAACTCCTTGTTTTCTGTAATTATGACCAACAGACTGGTTGAAACTCAGGCTGGTCTAGTTTGGTGTTTTTTCGAGAGTTTTTGACCTTATCAGCTCAGGCTTGAAGACCAATTGGTTGACCATCTGAACTAGCTCAGGAGTGCGTTTCCCGAAAGCATCGTTATCCAACTATGATCACAATTTCCATTGAACTCTATTGGTAACGACGGAACTTGCGACCATAGTTGGCTTTGGGAAACGCATCCCAGACCGGCTGGAAGAACGAATAGATAAACCAGCTTAAACTAGCAAGGTGGTCTCTTTCGATAGGAATACGTAGAACATTTCAAGATAATGGAAAATACAGTCATATTTCGTGTTGGAGGGCAGATGGATTCAAACACTGATGCAACAGCATGTAACGGGTCTTCCACTTAGTTATTCCCATTATGGAGCTCATTATGACTCAGTAACTTTCGTCAATTGGCATGAACCCAATCTGATATCAGATTCTGAGGTCTGTTGGTTGCACTTTATTTTAAGGTGCCCCTGCTACAGTGAAATTACACAAATATGTTCTGCACTGTAAAAAAAAATATATTTCTCAGTTATAAAGATTACTGAAGTAAATTTGAGCAGAAAATGGGCCTACATATTTCAGACATTCTACTTCAAAAGTTTATTTTCATGTGTTACTTGTCCAACAAGATTATATGAAATTTACCAGCAATTTCTAAGTGTTTCAGATTTTTGTGAAAGTGTTTTTAATTAACATTGTGTTATGTTTTTAGAGGTTATGATGATTAGTTGCTTGTAATTATGCTTACTGTTAATACTATAGTGAGTACATCTAACATAAGAAACAAGGACATTGTAAAATAGTGTTTCCATTCTGTTTATATGTACCACACATTTTACAATCTGATTCACATATTCGTTTTCATGTGCATTACATGCGTTCTGAACAAATCTTCAGCACATGTGCAGTCGCTGGGACTTTGCCAAATGCAACATGTTCCTGGATCAATCCTGTCTGATATTTATTCTTAACCCTATCCCAACCCCTAAACCCAACCTCACCCATAGCTTAGCCCTATAATCAGAGGGAAATGAGAGGTGAATAACCCTGGTTTTAAGTCTAAACTTGACATAAACTGTAAACCTGTTCCTCAAATCTGATTGGTTGATTGGAATGTTGATCCAGGGACATGTTATATCTATATATATATATATCTATATTCCGCAAGCATGATTGCCATTTCTGCCTTGATGTCACATCTAAAAAGAAAGCATTTTAGCAGATATTCTACATTTTAGCAGATATTTAGTACATTGACCATGTTGTAGGCTAATAATGTAAAACATAAATGTAAACATACGCATCATTGCTCTGCACATGTCCTCAAGGTATTTTGCTTATATGCTTACATGCTTATATTTTTCCTGTTGATTGGAATATCTTTACACGACCATTCTGATCAAGATTCCTTCATTCAGCTGTTTACATGAAGGCTTTTCAGACTGTCAACACGATAATAAACGCACTGTTTTGGTGCATGCGAAGCCAAATCCAATGGAGCGCTTGGTCTGCTGTTCAATATTTAATCGAGCATGACTCAGTCAGCATGAGATGTTTGTGTAGTGTGGAAACACAAGTTTGCCTGAGACACGACAACAAGACGTCACGACGCGGAGGTCTCGGTGTCGCCGTGATTTATCTCCAGACTAGAGCCGTTCTCCACCATTAAATCAAATGATTAACAACTCGGACTCAGTGGGAGATTATCTTGAACTGTGCAGAGGGAGAGCGAGCGGCACGGTAAATAATTCAACTATCACTTACGGGGAGAAACACAAGCGTGACGATATTTCACTCCAGCCTCAGCGACCGGCTTGTTTGCTTTAATAATGAGGGCTGGTTGCAAACGCGGAGGCCATTCGGCTGAGCTAATGAACTCCTCATCATCTCTATTTATGTGTGCCATTACATCTGAAGGTCTTGGAATAAAGAAGGTGAGTTGTCTTGGCTCGCAGCGCTGCTTGGCAGTAAACGCCACATCGTTCCTGTCCTCTGTCCTCCTTTGCTTTCCAACCTCAATTCTCAGTTCCTCGCAAATGGCCCGTCGGAGGCCGTATGGAGGGAACAGTGTGGGAATAAATCCTCATTACAGAAGTGCTGCTAAGACAGGGCAGAATTGTTGCAGGGATACTAGTTTATAGACTCACGGACAATTGGAACAAATGACTGGGAACGGGAGTTTACTGATTTGCTTATTTTACAGGTTCTTCATCAGTAGCTTCTTAGTCCTGATGAGGCTTTCAATACACAGATGCTGATGTGGCGCAAGGGTTTAAAACATTGATGACTTTGGGACTTTGGTTTCCAGAGAGCCAGTCCAAATGTCTGTAGGATTTTTACCAAGGCCATTTGCTTTTTTAATTCAACTGGCATAGCAGGCGATCTTATATGTGAATGTTCAGACTGCAACATTGACACTGTTATTGAACTGGGTTGAAGAATTACACTATTAGCTTTCTGTTGCGCTGCTCTATACAGCTGAAATGGAATTGGTTTCATAATTGATGAATTCTGCAACATTAACACTGTTATTTTCCTGTTTATTTCTGTGAAGCTGCTTTGACACAATATATGTTGTATAAAGCGCTCTATAAATAAATGTGACTTAACTTGACAATGACAAATACTTGAATGTCCAAAAAAGCCAGAAGTATCTCAAAATGAATAAATAAAATCAATGGAACCCAAAGATTGATGGATGGATTGAGTGATTGATTGATTGATTGATTGATTGATTGATTGATTGATTGATTGATTGAGGGATTGATTGATTGAACAAACGAACATTGGGGTCTCTGGGACTCAAACATAAAGATAGCATTGGTTGGTTGGTTGGTTGGTTGGTTGGTTGATTGATTGATTGATTGATTGATTGATTGATTGATTGATTGATTGATTGATTGATTGATTGATTGATTGATGATCGATCGAACGAAAGAACATTGGGGGCTCTGGGACTCAAATATAAAGATAGGATTGATTGATTGATTGATTGATTGATTGATTGATTGATTGATTGATTGATTGATTGATTGATTGATTGATCGAACATTGGGGGATCTAGGACTCAAACATAAAGATAGGATTGATTGACTTATTTACTGATTGAGTGATTGATCAATTGATTGAATGATTGAACGAACATTGGGGTCTCTGGGACAGTAAAGATAGTAAAGTCAATCATAAGGGTCAAGAGAACTATAGTGTGTTGCTTAATAGCACATTGTGTTGTGAAATAGTAGTCCTGCGTTGTAGTGTGTCAGTATCTTACAGGCATGATTATAATTCATAAACAATGAGTCCCATCATTAAAGAAAAAACAAAGAAGTCTAAAAGTTAGCCAGAGGCTTCGGTTAAGATTTTAAATAAAGTTTGGATTACATTATGTGTTTGCAAGGGCGTGATGAATGCTGTACACAAGTAGACAACATGAGACAAACAACAGTTGATGTAATGTAAGATTACAAAGGGCGAACAGCTTGTTTGTCCTCCAAACATGGATCTACCAGATGTCTTTATTCAATGACTGTGAACAAAACACAATGCAGAACCATGTAGTGTTGGAGCACATGCAAAAATCAAACCAAGTTTTTGGTTGCATTATTTATATATATATATATATATATTGTAATGAAAGTTTAGGAGTGGAATAAGTGTCCACTAAGTGTTTTGGGGCCTCTGTTTATATTCATGTGCACAAATAAAGCAGTTCATGACCCAGAATTTGCAGTGAAGCATTGCTTAGGTTCACTTTATTCCATCGCAAAACAAATAATAACCTCACAAGATGTTTGTGTCACAGAGTTCCTCTTTGACTTTCAGCTACCAGCACTGTCAGTCAAGAGTGTGTTGGTCATAAAGTGAAGAGACAGAGGGCATTAGAGAAATGTGTCAGCACACAGTCGTATGGGTGTGATAGAGAGAGTTTGTAAAACACGAGGATACAGCTCTTTCACCCTCGACTGGGAGAACATAAAGCTCCTCTGTTCACTGGAGAAGTGACTCCTGTGTTCCCCTTCACAACTACTGACCCTTCACACTCCGGCCACCACCTAAAACAAATTTACCAGGTTTGAATGCCCCATTATGTTTCTTGTGATAGTGTTTATTACAATCTTGATAAGGTTAGAGGGCCGCTGGGCTGCTTCTGGCTGTTGATTTTGGGGTGGAAACGCAACAAACAGGGAACGTTCTCAGACGTTATTAACGTTCTTCCAGTAATGTTACTAGAACGTTCGTTAAAATTTCTGGACTTTAATAATGTTCTCAAAAACATTTATGCATCATTCATTGAACATTTTTTTAACGTATTTGTTGAAACATTTTTTTAAGTGTTTCTACTTGTTTTAGAATGTTCAGAGAACATTCAAATGTAACGTTCCCATAATGTTTGAAGATGATAAAATGGAATGTTCCCTTGATGTCCGTATAACCAGAAAAAAAAAAAAAAAAACGTTTTAAAAGAAAGAAAATGGACATTTTGAATTTTCAGAGAACATACTCCAATAGATCAGTCTGTGAATACACTTTAGCAAGGTCAAGGTCATGAATTGGATTCCTCATGATAATAAAACATATAGCTTGATGATTGATGATTAGTTTTGTGTTTTATAATACAGCTCTTGGTGTATCCGTGCACTTCTTTTAGTTGTCTGACAGCATTACAGATGACAAGGGAAAACAGTTTTCATAACTTACATTAGCCAAACATTTTTATTACATATTTGTGTTAGCTGGTAAAGCAGCTGTAGTCTCTCACACTTACCATGGGGACCCGAATCCCAAACCAGACGGATGAAGTCACGTCCCAGCCACCATTACTTTCTCATGCCTTCATGCAGGCCAAGAATCCTGAACAGAGTGCCTACAGACCTTCTCAAGGGCCAAGAAACCCAAGGAACTGGTTGTGTCTTTTTTTTAAGTTTATACTGTAGTATACACTGCTGCACTGCATCCCACAATGAATGAGACCCATACGCCCTTGTGCTCATTCATTATGGATGTTTGGCCACAGATGAATACCTGGCCAGGGATGAACTGAGACTCAGAATCTTCCCTTGTGAAAAAGAAGTGCACTGTGTTGAATGTGTACTTCAAATCTTGGTTACACAATATTCAAAGGAAAATTGGTTACACTTTTTAAGGTGTCCTTGTTACTGTGTAATTATGCATCAGGGTTAGGATTGGGCTTTGGTTTAGGGTTAAATGCATGTAATTATGCATAATTTATATTGTATACGTGTGTGTATATATATATAACATATATGTGCAAAATGTATAACAAGGACACTGTAAAATAAAGTGTTACCAGGATATAAAAAAAAAGTAAAGCTTAAACTTAAAGAGAGAATAGACTTTTATAACTGTTTCTTAACACACTTTATGTACACTTATATACTATACTTTAGTATGCCATAGTATTTTCTTCTCTATTGTGCCGTATATCCGAGTGAAACGCTTCTGGAACAAGATCAAATGTGGGTGGGGCTTGATTGTGTCAGTGGGGAATTGATTGGCTGGTTGGATGGTTGTGGTTTGCTATTGGCTGATCTCATGTGAGTGACAGGTTATAGCCCCGCCCTCGTCATCAGAGAAGAGAAGAGATGATGTGCACAGATAAATCATTTGTAATAAATAGTAAATACTGTAGAAACTGTAGTAATTCTGCCAGACAAACACAAACAGTTATAAGTGCACAAAGTGCTGTATTATAAAACACAAATCAGCGCTGTCATTTACAGTAAAAGAGCGGAAGCCATTTATACGGTGACATCAACACAGCTAACCAAAAATATGCCCTAAAACCATTTAGCCAACATTCCCTTTAAGTCATGAAAAGGTTATTTTTGTATGTTCTCCATTTATTTTTTTTGGTTATGCAGACATGAAGGAAACATAATGAGAACGTTGCTTTTTAATGTTCTCTGAAAGTTCTGAAACAAGTAGAACATTTAAACAAAATGTAGAAGAACGTCCAACTATAACGTTTCAGAGAAAAGCTTCCATGATAGATGTATACATAATGTGTTTGTGCTAATGGTTTGAGAACTTTATTAAGGACCAGATAACTTTGAATCAACGCTCTATTAACGTTGCTGGAATAAGTTTTCCCAGAAGAGCGTTCCTGTTAGCTGTGCATACAGCAACTTCACTTGAACCCTGTTCAGAATGACTTCATTTCCGTATAATCCGAGCGCTGCAGAAGAACAGATGTTGCGCAGTGAGAATCGCCGAGTAAAGGAGATTCAGAGAGAGACCCGAAGGCAGATCATACTGTAATTTTCCATCTGCACATCAGGAATGTCCACCTCATGATCAGAGATGTGTTTGCACAGGACACACACCGCAATACTGATACAGTGCATATGAATTTAAACATGTATTGTTTGTCTTTAAGTCTTTGAACGGGTTGGCACCACAACACCTGGAGACATTAGCGAACTGGCCCTCCTCTGTGAGGCCCCTGAGATCCTCTGACCAGTTCCTCTTACTGGTTTCCAGATTACAGATTAAAACTCAAAGGGGATCGTGCGTTTGCAGTTTCTGCCCCCAAACTTTGGAATTCAGTGGCTTTTTGTATTAGATCTGCTCAGACATTTACAGTTTTAAATCTTTGCTAAAAGGTTCGCGTTTTTAAAAGTTTGCGTAGAGTTTTCTGTTAAAACGGTGTCGTGTTAGCGGCCCCTAAGTTAATAACTAATGATCGTTGGGACGGAAGTGAATCAATTAAAACTAACTTTAGCTGGAAAATAACTTTATTCTAGAGCTGTCATAAAGCCAAAACAATCTCTGTTACTGTAATTTCCTATTATCACTGTAAAGCAGCTTTGGAAAAATCTACAATGTTAAAAGCGCTATATAAATGAAGATGACTTGACTTAGATCTCATTTATTAACGACGGCTTTCAATAACCCGGGTTATTAATTCTTATGTGTGTGCGTTTCCTTGTTGTATGTTTGTTTTATTATTATCGATGTACAGCACTTTGGGCAAACTTGGTTGTATTGAAATGTGCTTTAAAACAAAAAATATATGTACAATATTTGATTTCACTGTAACTGTCTGCTGTCAGGCAAGTGTACCAAGAGCTGTATTATAAAACGCAAAACAATACTGTCATTTACAGCGGTAACCATCAAGCGATATGTTTTATCATCATGAGCAATCCAATCCATGACCTTGACCTTGCTAAAGTCCTTTACCGGCAAACATCAGTAACACACTGGACCTTCTTCACAAGCCCGCCTGAGGTTTGATACGATATCATAGACAGTCAGTGATATAAAGAACATATGCTTCACTGTGATGGTGCTGGCTTTATTGGTTATACTCCATAAAACAATTTGATTTAAGCTGGAAGCTGGAAAATATGCTCATCTTCATAATTCATACTAGGTGTTTTATTATACGTCGCCTCTGTGTTAGTGCAAATTGAGTGTCTAAAGCAGAGGACGTCAGTGATGTTTATAACAGGAGACTCTCAAATGTGAAGGATCCCATCATTACTCTACCAATGGTCTGAGAAAGAAAGAGAGCGTTTATTGTCTTCTTCGGGAATCTAATCTGGGATCAGGCCGAGGAAAATGCGTCTGCTTAAACGTCCGCCTAACTGGGAATCAAGTTATTAGCCTGACAAAGTGGTGTTGTTGTCCGATTGTGATCTGCAAGTCAGTGCAAAATCCCAGTCTGGGAATCTCTCATCCCAGAACAACACTGCGCCCTGCTGGACGAAACACTTCACACGCCATTCATGAAGCCCGAAGTGCTTGTGTTTAATGGTTCATTTAGATGCTAACTCATTACAGTCAAGAATCGCTAACACTGGTTTCGGTAACACTTTACAATCAGGTTCATTAGTTAACATTAATGTATGAACTAACAATGAGCAATACATTTGTTACCGTATTTATTAATCTTTCTTAATGTTAGTTAATAAAAATACTGTTTCAATGTTTGCTCATGTTAGTTCACGGTGTATTAAATAATGTTAACAAATGCAACCTTTGATTTGAATAACGTATTAGTAAATGTTGAAATTAATATTAACTAAGATTAATAAATGCTGAAGAAGTATTGTTCATAGTTCATGTTAACTAATGAACCTTATGTAAAGTGTTACTCTAGTTGTATATCACATGGAAACCCCGTCTAAAATTTCTTTGAAAATATTAAAGATTTATACAATTCCCTTTTCATGAAGATATTAAAGGAATCTGCGGCTCTGCGTTCTTCAATAAATATAATACATTTATACTCACAAAGTGACAAAACAAACACACCCCTCAGTTTAACTCAATATTTCCTACACATTATACACACAGTATATCTGAAAATAAAACAAAATAAGTAAAATGTAATTAATTGATAGAGCAACCTCTCTACTAGTCATTTATGATTTCATATTACACTCACTTGAGCAGTTTCTAGCAGATTAACTCATTTAGAATAACTAGAAAAATGTATATTCACTACAAAAATTTAAATGTTTAAAAATAATTTCATAGACTGTGCTCACAAAAAAAAAAATGTATCTGAATTAATATTTTAGAAATATTAATAATATACTTCATTTCCAGGATGTTATATATATTTCACTAAAATTCCCTTGTATATTGTATTACAATTATACACACTTTAAAAATGTCCTGATATTTCCAGTGTTTCCCTGATTGCAAATCTCATCAAATCTACATACATTCATTTCTAATTTAATACAGACACATAACAGCAAAAATAGGCTAAAATATAGGCTACACAAAACTCAGACACACGCACATTTAAATTAAAACACGAAAAATTCGTTCCACCTCGTATTTCAGCCACATCACGTCACGATCAGCGAAGGCCTGGTGTGTGTTTCCCGTACAGCGGCGTAACTCACCGATTCACTATCATAGAGCGGTGCGTCGTTGAAGAAATCAACTAGTCCAACCCGATCTCACGGCAATTCGTATTAATTTTACGAGGTGGCTAATTCGTACGAATGACCTACCCGTGACCCCGCCCCTAAACCTACCCGTGACCCCGCCCCTAAACCTACCCGGGTGACCCCGCCCCTAAACATACCCGTGACCCCGCCCCTAAACTTACCCATCACCTGGGTTTAGACAAATCGTACGAATTCGAACAAATGACGTTGTATGAATTCGTAGGGAATTAGCCACCTTTTAATCACTCGTACGAATTCGTATAAATTGGTCGTGAGATAGCGTTGGCTAGTTTCCCGAAACCATTTTGTTGCAAATTGGTCGTTCAACCACATTGGTTAATGATGTCACGCACGTGGTGGAGTAATAACTACTTTTAATGAATCTGTATGAGATCGAATTAATGCTAGATGTTTTGCTATACGTTTTTCAAAATTTTCTCGTTCACACATGCGCACTCTTCAAAAACAACACTTTAAATCTCTTGACAAACTAAAAGTCGTAAATAATGACATTTGTATGTATTCTGAATAAAAGACACAGGTTGCACTGAATGTCAGTTTGCTTATTTTGCTCAAGATCAGGATTTATTGAGTCCACATGTCATGCAAACTAGAGACTCTGCTTCTAATCACAGCTCAAGATCTGTCGCTCACACACACAACTCTGCGATGCTGTTTGCGAATGTTTGCTGGAACAATGGTTTCGGGAAACACCGACTCGCTGAACTATGATGATAACAACAGAACTTGCGACCATAGTTGTTTTAAAGGTGCAGTCTGTAAGATTGACAGCTAGTGGTCGAAATTGGTACTGCAGTCCAAATTAAAAATATCGGAGACCGTTGTCTCCCCGCCTCCTCAGACTCGACGCTCACGTGGGTTGCCAGATTGAGAACACGGAACAGGAACGAGCTCAATTGACAATGAAAGCCGAGGAGACTTACACACTGTAAATTGATGAGTTGATTTATTCGTGTTTTAATATGCGCTCATTCATAGAGATTTTATGATACAGAGGCTTTTAGGTTGTGAAGAATCTGCGATCTCTGACCCAGTTTATTTGCTGGCTGCAATACGCTGTGTTTCCCACCAACTGGCAACCCGGGGTGTCGAAATACTATTGGCTGAGCTGGCAGTGGGCGGAGTCACACAGACCAAAACAAAAACCGACTGACATCACGAAACGTGTAAAATAATGAGTAAAATAACTGGCTGTAGAAGTGTTTTTTAGAGAAACGAGTATGTGAACTCAGCATGTTTCCTAAAATCTGGAAACATATTGCTTTAGTAGAGTGAAAACGTTACATATTCAGCACCTTTAACGAAGCTTTGGGGAAACACACCCCTGCTCTACTGATGACTGGTTGTGTTGGTGCTTCACATGGTGTTGTCGTAGGAGGGCGTGGAGTACTGTGGGGTCTGCGGGGTCTGAGGGCCCTGTAAGGACCCCAGGGCTGCCTGCGTCGCTGCCTGCTGAACGTGAGGGTTTTTCCAGGCGCCGGAGACCCACTCCTCCTGCGCTTTACTCATGCTCCCGCCACTGCCGCGGTAGAAGTTATGAACCTGCCGAACACAGGACGTCTCAGTGATGAGCAGCACAATCATGTTCATCAGTGTCAGTTTTATAAAAAAAAACAATTAAAAAGGTTACTGTGACTTTTTTATCTCACATTTCATACTTTTATTTTTTTTTCGCTATATAAACTTGCAATTGCGAGATAAAAAAAAAACCTTGTAATTCTGAGAAGAAAAGTCTGAATTGTGCGATTAAAAAGATGAAATGATCATTTTTACTTTTTCATTTCGTGATGGACACAAAAAAAATGTGAGATGTAAAGAAAATATGAGAAAAAGTCAGTATTGTGAGGTGTAAACTCAGAATTCAGAGAAAAAAGTCAGAGTTTAGAGGGTGGAACATTTCTGAATTGTGAGGTATAAGAAAATTAAGGGAAAAAAGTCAGAATTGTAAAATATTTTGAGGAAAAAAGTCAGAATTGAGGGATGTACAAGAAAGAAGAAAAAAAAGTCAGAATTGTGAGGTGTAAAAAAATGTAGAGAAAAACAAAGGATTGCGAGATATTAAAAACACACATCACACGAAAGACACTCAGCCCAAGACTTCTACACACACATCACACGACAGACACCCAGCCCAAGACTTCTACACACACATCACACGACAGACACTCAGCCCAAGACTTCTACACACACATCACACGACAGACACACAGCCCAAGACTTCTACACACACATCACACGACAGACACCCAGCCCAAGACTTCTACACACACATCACACGACAGACACACAGCCCAAGACTTCTACACACACATCACACGACAGACACTCAGCCCAAGACTTCTACACACACATCACACGACAGACACTCAGCCCAAGACTTCTACACACACATCACACGACAGACACTCAGCCCAAGACTTCTACACACACATCACACGACAGACACTCAGCCCAAGACTTCTACACACACATCACACGACAAACACCCAGCCCAAGACTTCTACACACACATCACACGACAGACACCCAGCCCAAGACTTCTACACACACATCACACGACAGACACCCAGCCCAAGACTTCACACACACATCACACGACAGACACTCAGCCCAAGACTTCACACACACGTCACACGACAGACACCCAGCCCAAGACTTCTACACACACATCACACGACAGACACTCAGCCCAAGACTTCACACACACGTCACACGACAAACACCCAGCCCAAGACTTCTACACACACATCACACGACAGACACTCAACCCAAGACTTCTACACACACATCACACGACAGACACCCAGCCCAAGACTTCACACACACGTCACACGACAGACACCCAGCCCAAGACTTCTACACACACATCACACGACAGACACACAGCCCAAGACTTCTACACACACATTACACGACAGACACCCAGCCCAAGACTTCTACACACACGTCACACGACAGACACCCAGCCCAAGACTTCTACACACACATCACACGACAGACACCCAGCCCAAGACTTCTACACACACATCACACGACAGACACACAGCCCAAGACTTCTACACACACATTACACGACAGACACCCAGCCCAAGACTTCTACACACACGTCACACGACAGACACCCAGCCCAAGACTTCTACACACACATCACACGACAGACACCCAGCCCAAGACTTCTACACACACATCACACGACAGACACCCAGCCCAAGACTTCTACACACACATCACACGACAGACACACAGCCCAAGACTTCTACACACACATTACACGACAGACACCCAGCCCAAGACTTCTACACACACGTCACACGACAGACACCCAGCCCAAGACTTCTACACACACATCACACGACAGACACTCAGCCCAAGACTTCTACACACACATCACACGACAGACACCCAGCCCAAGACTTCTACACACACATCACACGACAGACACCCAGCCCAAGACTTCTACACACACATCACACGACAGACACCCAGCCCAAGACTTCTACACACACATCACACGACAGACACCCAGCCCAAGACTTCTACACACACGTCACACGACAGACACCCAGCCCAAGACTTCTACACACACATCACACGACAGACACACAGCCCAAGACTTCTACACACACATTACACGACAGACACCCAGCCCAAGACTTCTACACACACGTCACACGACAGACACCCAGCCCAAGACTTCTACACACACATCACACGACAGACACCCAGCCCAAGACTTCTACACACACATCACACGACAGACACACAGCCCAAGACTTCTACACACACATTACACGACAGACACCCAGCCCAAGACTTCTACACACACGTCACACGACAGACACCCAGCCCAAGACTTCTACACACACATCACACGACAGACACCCAGCCCAAGACTTCTACACACACATCACACGACAGACACCCAGCCCAAGACTTCTACACACACATCACACGACAGACACACAGCCCAAGACTTCTACACACACATTACACGACAGACACCCAGCCCAAGACTTCTACACACACGTCACACGACAGACACCCAGCCCAAGACTTCTACACACACATCACACGACAGACACTCAGCCCAAGACTTCTACACACACATCACACGACAGACACCCAGCCCAAGACTTCTACACACACATCACACGACAGACACCCAGCCCAAGACTTCTACACACACATCACACGACAGACACCCAGCCCAAGACTTCTACACACACATCACACGACAGACACCCAGCCCAAGACTTCTACACACACATCACACGACAGACACACAGCCCAAGACTTCTACACACACATTACACGACAGACACCCAGCCCAAGACTTCTACACACACGTCACACGACAGACACCCAGCCCAAGACTTCTACACACACATCACACGACAGACACTCAGCCCAAGACTTCTACACACACATCACACGACAGACACCCAGCCCAAGACTTCTACACACACATCACACGACAGACACCCAGCCCAAGACTTCTACACACACGTCACACGACAGACACCCAGCCCAAGACTTCTACACACACGTCACACGACAGACACCCAGCCCAAGACTTCTACACACACATCACACGACAGACACCCAGCCCAAGACTTCTACACACACATCACACGACAGACACCCAGCCCAAGACTTCTACACACACGTCACACGACAGACACCCAGCCCAAGACTTCTACACACACATCACACGACAGACACACAGCCCAAGACTTCTACACACACATCACACGACAGACACCCAGCCCAAAACTTCTACACACACATCACACGACAGACACCCAGCCCAAGACTTCTACACACACATCACACGACAGACACCCAGCCCAAGACTTCTACACACACATCACACGACAGACACCCAGCCCAAGACTTCTACACACACATCACACGACAGACACCCAGCCCAAGACTTCTACACACACATCACACGACAGACACTCAGCCCAAGACTTCTACACACACATCACACGACAGACACCCAGCCCAAGACTTCTACACACACGTCACACGACAGACACTCAGCCCAAGACTTCTACACACACATCACACGACAGACACCCAGCCCAAGACTTCTACACACACATCACACGACAGACACCCAGCCCAAGACTTCTACACACACGTCACACGACAGACACCCAGCCCAAGACTTCTACACACACATCACACGACAGACACCCAGCCCAAGACTTCTACACACACGTCACACGACAGACACCCAGCCCAAGACTTCTACACACACATCACACGACAGACACCCAGCCCAAGACTTCTACACACATCACACGACAGACACACAGCCCAAGACTTCTACACACACATCACACGACAGACACCCAGCCCAAGACTTCTACACACACATCACACGACAGACACCCAGCCCAAGACTTCTACACACACATCACACGACAGACACCCAGCCCAAGACTTCTACACACACGTCACACTACAGACACCCAGCCCAAGACTTCTACACACACGTCACACGACAGACACTCAGCCCAAGACTTCTACACACACATCACACGACAGACACCCAGCCCAAGACTTCAACACACATCACACGACAGACACTCAGCCCAAGACTTCTACACACACGTCACACGACAGACACTCAGCCCAAGACTTCTACACACACGTCACACGACAGACACTCAGCCCAAGACTTCTACACACACATCACACGACAGACACCCAGCCCAAGACTTCTACACACACATCACACGACAGACACCCAGCCCAAGACTTCTACACACACATCACACGACAGACACCCAGCCCAAGACTTCTACACACACATCACACGACAGACACCCAGCCCAAGACTTCTACACACACATCACACGACAGACACTCAGCCCAAGACTTCTACACACACATCACACGACAGACACCCAGCCCAAGACTTCTACACACACATCACACGACAGACACCCAGCCCAAGACTTCTACACACACATCACACGACAGACACTCAGCCCAAGACTTCAACACACACATCACACGACAGACACCCAGCCCAAGACTTCTACACACACATCACACGACAGACACCCAGCCCAAGACTTCTACACACACATCACACGACAGACACTCAGCCCAAGACTTCTACACACACATCACACGACAGACACCCAGCCCAAGACTTCTACACACACATCACACGACAGACACCCAGCCCAAGACTTCTACACACACGTCACACGACAGACACCCAGCCCAAGACTTCTACACACACATCACACGACAGACACCCAGCCCAAGACTTCTACACACACGTCACACGACAGACACCCAGCCCAAGACTTCAACACACACATCACACGACAGACACTCAGCCCAAGACTTCTACACACACGTCACACGACAGACACTCAGCCCAAGACTTCTACACACACATCACACGACAGACACTCAGCCCAAGACTTCTACACACACATCACACGACAGACACCCAGCCCAAGACTTCTACACACACATCACACGACAGACACCCAGCCCAAGACTTCTACACACACATCACACGACAGACACCCAGCCCAAGACTTCTACACACACGTCACACGACAGACACCCAGCCCAAGACTTCTACACACACGTCACACGACAGACACCCAGCCCAAGACTTCTACACACACATCACACGACAGACACCCAGCCCAAGACTTCTACATACACATCACACGACAGACACACAGCCCAAGACTTCTACACACACATCACACGACAGACACCCAGCCCAAGACTTCTACACACACATCACACGACAGACACTCAGCCCAAGACTTCTACACACACATCACACGACAGACACCCAGCCCAAGACTTCTACACACACATCACACGACAGACACCCAGCCCAAGACTTCTACACACACATCACACGACAGACACCCAGCCCAAGACTTCTACACACATGTCACACGACAGACACCCAGCCCAAGACTTCACACACACATCACACGACAGACACTCAGCCCAAGACTTCACACACACGTCACACGACAGACACCCAGCCCAAGACTTCTACACACACATCACACGACAGACACCCAGCCCAAGACTTCTACACACACATCACACGACAGACACCCAGCCCAAGACTTCTACACACACATCACACGACAGACACCCAGCCCAAGACTTCTACACACATGTCACACGACAGACACCCAGCCCAAGACTTCTACACACATCACACAACAGACACCCAGCCCAAGACTTCTACACACACATCACACGACAGACACCCAGCCCAAGACTTCTACACACACATCACACGACAGACACCCAGCCCAAGACTTCTACACACACATCACACGACAGACACCCAGCCCAAGACTTCTACACACACATCACACGACAGACACTCAGCCCAAGACTTCTACACACACATCACACGACAGACACCCAGCCCAAGACTTCTACACACACATCACACGACAGACACCCAGCCCAAGACTTCTACACACACATCACACGACAGACACCCAGCCCAAGACTTCTACACACACATCACACGACAGACACCCAGCCCAAGACTTCTACACACACATCACACGACAGACACCCAGCCCAAGACTTCCACACACATGTCACACGACAGACACCCAGCCCAAGACTTCTACACACACGTCACACGACAGACACCCAGCCCAAGACTTCTACACACACATCACACGACAGACACCCAGCCCAAGACTTCTACACACACATCACACGACAGACACCCAGCCCAAGACTTCTACACACACATCACACGACAGACACTCAGCCCAAGACTTCTACACACACATCACACGACAGACACCCAGCCCAAGACTTCTACACACACGTCACACGACAGACACTCAGCCCAAGACTTCTACACACACGTCACACGACAGACACTCAGCCCAAGACTTCTACACACACATCACACGACAGACACCCAGCCCAAGACTTCTACACACACGTCACACGACAGACACTCAGCCCAAGACTTCTACACACACGTCACACGACAGACACTCAGCCCAAGACTTCTACACACACATCACACGACAGACACTCAGCCCAAGACTTCTACACACACATCACACGACAGACACTCAGCCCAAGACTTCTACACACACATCACACGACAGACACCCAGCCCAAGACTTCAACACACACATCACACGACAGACACCCAGCCCAAGACTTCTACACACACATCACACGACAGACACTCAGCCCAAGACTTCTACACACACATCACACGACAGACACCCAGCCCAAGACTTCAACACACACATCACACGACAGACACCCAGCCCAAGACTTCTACACACACATCACACGACAGACACCCAGCCCAAGACTTCTACACACACATCACACGACAGACACCCAGCCCAAGACTTCAACACACACATCACACGACAGACACTCAGCCCAAGACTTCTACACACACGTCACACGACAGACACCCAGCCCAAAACTTCTACACACACATCACACGACAGACACTCAGCCCAAGACTTCTACACACACATCACACGACAGACACTCAGCCCAAGACTTCACACACACGTCACACGACAGACACTCAGCCCAAGACTTCTACACACACATCACACGACAGACACCCAGCCCAAGACTTCTACACACACATCACACGACAGACACCCAGCCCAAGACTTCTACACACACATCACACGACAGACACCCAGCCCAAGACTTCTACACACACATTACACGACAGACACTCAGCCCAAGACTTCTACACACACATCACACGACAGACACCCAGCCCAAGACTTCACACACACATCACACGACAGACACCCAGCCCAAGACTTCTACACACACATCACACGACAGACACCCAGCCCAAGACTTCTACACACACATCACACGACAAACACCCAGCCCAAGACTTCTACACACACATCACACGACAGACACCCAGCCCAAGACTTCTACACACACATCACACGACAGACACTCAGCCCAAGACTTCTACACACACATCACACGACAGACACCCAGCCCAAGACTTCTACACACACATCACACGACAGACACCCAGCCCAAGACTTCTACACACACGTCACACGACAGACACTCAGCCCAAGACTTCTACACACACATCACACGACAGACACCCAGCCCAAGACTTCTACACACACATCACACGACAGACACTCAGCCCAAGACTTCTACACACACATCACACGACAGACACCCAGCCCAAGACTTCTACACACACATCACACGACAGACACCCAGCCCAAGACTTCTACACACACATCACACGACAGACACCCAGCCCAAGACTTCTACACACACATCACACGACAGACACCCAGCCCAAGACTTCTACACACACATCACACGACAGACACTCAGCCCAAGACTTCTACACACACATCACACGACAGACACCCAGCCCAAGACTTCACACACACATCACACAACAGACACCCAGCCCAAGACTTCTACACACACATCACACGACAGACACACAGCCCAAGACTTCTACACACACATCACACGACAGACACCCAGCCCAAGACTTCTACACACACATCACACGACAGACACTCAGCCCAAGACTTCTACACACACATCACACGACAGACACCCACCCTAAGACTTCTACACACACATCACACGACAGACACCCAGCCCAAGACTTCTACACACACATCACACGACAGACACCCAGCCCAAGACTTCTACACACACATCACACGACAGACACACAGCCCAAGACTTCTACACACACGTCACACGACAGACACTCAACCCAAGACTTCTACACACACATCACACGACAGACACCCAGCCCAAGACTTCTACACACACATCACACGACAGACACCCAGCCCAAGACTTCTACACACACATCACACGACAGACACCCAGCCCAAGACTTCTACACACACATCACACGACAGACACCCAGCCCAAGACTTCACACACACATCACACGACAGACACTCAGCCCAAGACTTCTACACACACATCACACGACAGACACTCTGCCCAAGACTTCTACACACACATCACATGACAGACACCCAGCCCAAGACTTCTACACACACATCACACAACACACACAGCCCAAGACTTCTCCACACACATCACACGACAGACACCCAGCCCAAGAATTCTACACACACATCACACGACAGACACACAGCCCAAGACTTCTACACACACATCACACGACAGACACACAGCCCAAGACTTCTACACACACATCACACGACAGACACCCAGCCCAAGACTTCTACACACACATCACACGACAGACACCCAGCCCAAGACTTCACACACACATCACACGACAGACACCCAGCCCAAGACTTCTACACACACATCACAAGACAGACACACAGCCCAAGACTTCTACACACACATCACACGACAGACACCCAGCCCAAGACTTCTACACACACATCACACGACAGACACCCAGCCCAAGACTTCTACACACACATCACACGACAGACACCCAGCCCAAGACTTCTACACACACATCACACGACAGACACCCAGCCCAAGACTTCTACACACACATTACACGACAGACACTCAGCCCAAGACTTCTACACACACATCACACGACAGACACCCAGCCCAAGACTTCACACACACATCACACGACAGACACTCAGCCCAAGACTTCTACACACACGTCACACGACAGACACCCAGCCCAAGACTTCTACACACACGTCACACGACAGACACCCAGCCCAAGACTTCTACACACACATCACACGACAGACACCCAGCCCAAGACTTCTACACACACATCACACGACAGACACCCAGCCCAAGACTTCTACACACACATCACACGACAGACACCCAGCCCAAGACTTCTACACACACATCACACGACAGACACCCAGCCCAAGACTTCAACACACACATCACACGACAGACACCCAGCCCAAGACTTCTACACACACGTCACACGACAGACACCCAGCCCAAGACTTCTACACACACGTCACACGACAGACACCCAGCCCAAGACTTCTACACACACATCACACGACAGACACCCAGCCCAAGACTTCTACACACACATCACACGACAGACACCCAGCCCAAGACTTCTACACACACATCACACGACAGACACCCAGCCCAAGACTTCTACACACACATCACACGACAGACACCCAGCCCAAGACTTCTACACACACATCACACAACAGACACCCAGCCCAAGACTTCTACACACACATCACACGACAGACACCCAGCCCAAGACTTCTACACACACATCACACGACAGACACCCAGCCCAAGACTTCTACACACACGTCACACGACAGACACCCAGCCCAAGACTTCTACACACACTTCACACGACAGACACCCAGCCCAAGACTTCTACACACACATCACACGACAGACACCCAGCCCAAGACTTCTACACACACATCACACGACAGACACCCAGCCCAAGACTTCTACACACACGTCACACGACAGACACCCAGCCCAAGACTTCTACACACACATCACACGACAGACACCCAGCCCAAGACTTCTACACACACATCACACGACAGACACCCAGCCCAAGACTTCTACACACACATCACACGACAGACACCCAGCCCAAGACTTCTACACACACATCACACGACAGACACTCAGCCCAAGACTTCTACACACACATCACACGACAGACACCCAGCCCAAGACTTCTACACACACATCACACGACAGACACCCAGCCCAAGACTTCTACACACACATCACACGACAGACACCCAGCCCAAGACTTCTACACACACATCACACGACAGACACTCAGCCCAAGACTTCACACACACATCACACGACAGACACCCAGCCCAAGACTTCTACACACACGTCACACGACAGACACTCAGCCCAAGACTTCACACACACATCACACGACAGACACCCAGCCCAAGACTTCAACACACACATCACACGACAGACACCCAGCCCAAGACTTCTACACACACGTCACACGACAGACACCCAGCCCAAGACTTCTACACACACGTCACACGACAGACACCCAGCCCAAGACTTCTACACACACATCACACGACAGACACCCAGCCCAAGACTTCTACACACACATCACACGACAGACACCCAGCCCAAGACTTCTACACACACATCACACGACAGACACCCAGCCCAAGACTTCTACACACACATCACACGACAGACACCCAGCCCAAGACTTCTACACACACATCACACAACAGACACCCAGCCCAAGACTTCTACACACACATCACACGACAGACACCCAGCCCAAGACTTCTACACACACATCACACGACAGACACCCAGCCCAAGACTTCTACACACACGTCACACGACAGACACCCAGCCCAAGACTTCTACACACACTTCACACGACAGACACCCAGCCCAAGACTTCTACACACACATCACACGACAGACACCCAGCCCAAGACTTCTACACACACATCACACGACAGACACCCAGCCCAAGACTTCTACACACACGTCACACGACAGACACCCAGCCCAAGACTTCTACACACACATCACACGACAGACACCCAGCCCAAGACTTCTACACACACATCACACGACAGACACCCAGCCCAAGACTTCTACACACACATCACACGACAGACACCCAGCCCAAGACTTCTACACACACATCACACGACAGACACTCAGCCCAAGACTTCTACACACACATCACACGACAGACACCCAGCCCAAGACTTCTACACACACATCACACGACAGACACCCAGCCCAAGACTTCTACACACACATCACACGACAGACACCCAGCCCAAGACTTCTACACACACATCACACGACAGACACTCAGCCCAAGACTTCACACACACATCACACGACAGACACCCAGCCCAAGACTTCTACACACACGTCACACGACAGACACCCAGCCCAAGACTTCTACACACACATCACACGACAGACACCCAGCCCAAGACTTCTACACACACATCACACGACAGACACCCAGCCCAAGACTTCTACACACATGTCACACGACAGACACTCAGCCCAAGACTTCTACACACACATCACACGACAGACACCCAGCCCAAGACTTCTACACACACATCACACGACAGACACCCAGCCCAAGACTTCTACACACATCACACGACAGACACTCAGCCCAAGACTTCTACACACACATCACACGACAGACACCCAGCCCAAGACTTCTACACACACATCACACGACAGACACCCAGCCCAAGACTTCTACACACACATCACACGACAGACACCCAGCCCAAGACTTCTACACACACATCACACGACAGACACCCAGCCCAAGACTTCACACACACATCACACGACAGACACCCAGCCCAAGACTTCTACACACATCACACGACAGACACCCAGCCCAAGACTTCTACACACACATCACACGACAGACACCCAGCCCAAGACTTCTACACACACATCACACGACAGACACCCAGCCCAAGACTTCTACACACACATCACACGACAGACACCCAGCCCAAGACTTCACACACACATCACACGACAGACACCCAGCCCAAGACTTCTACACACACATCACACGACAGACACCCAGCCCAAGACTTCTACACACACATCACACGACAGACACCCAGCCCAAGACTTCTACACACACATCACACGACAGACACCCAGCCCAAGACTTCTACACACATCACACGACAGACACCCAGCCCAAGACTTCTACACACACATCACACGACAGACACCCAGCCCAAGACTTCTACACACACATCACACGACAGACACCCAGCCCAAGACTTCTACACACACATCACACGACAGACACCCAGCCCAAGACTTCTACACACACATCACACGACAGACACCCAGCCCAAGACTTCTACACACACATCACACGACAGACACCCAGCCCAAGACTTCTACACACACATCACACGACAGACACCCAGCCCAAGACTTCTACACACACATCACACGACAGACACACAGCCCAAGACTTCTACACACACATCACACGACAGACACCCAGCCCAAGACTTCTACACACACATCACACGACAGACACACAGCCCAAGACTTCTACACACACATCACACGACAGACACCCAGCCCAAGACTTCTACACACACATCACACGACAGACACCCAGCCCAAGACTTCTACACACACATCACACGACAGACACTCAGCCCAAGACTTCTACACACACATCACACGACAGACACCCAGCCCAAGACTTCTACACACACATCACACGACAGACACCCAGCCCAAGACTTCTACACACACATCACACGACAGACACCCAGCCCAAGACTTCTACACACATGTCACACGACAGACACCCAGCCCAAGACTTCTACACACACATCACACGACAGACACCCAGCCCAAGACTTCTACACACACATCACACGACAGACACCCAGCCCAAGACTTCTACACACACGTCAGCTAAACGAGCTGATCCTGGCACACCGGCGAGTGCACAGGCGATGAGCCGTACACACACCCGTCCCGCTGAGATACATGTGTCTGTGCGCATCCGTACCTTAGTGAGCGCGATGAAGCAGAGCGCGGCGACGGCGGTGAACATGAGCGTGGGGATCAGCATGATGATGGAGGCGAAGATACTCGTGCCGAAGAAGGAGATGGTGCCCAGCCAGCCACTGAAGCACCACACACACACACACACACACACATCACGCGTCACGTTTATTACATGTGCATCGCATACAGTAATAGATGCAGTATTCCAGTGTGAGGTTTGTGTTAGCGTTCAGAATCCTCATATTTGGGAATAATATGCATAATATGTGGATGCATTTGTCTTACCAAACACCCCACCCGGGAATACCAATGGCCTGAATTATAGAAATAAAAAGTTGTGCCATGAAGACAAAGAAGAAAGCCATGAAGTAGAACGAGCTGTCAGTCCTGCAAGACAACAACACAGATGTACAAATACATAACTATAGTTATCTAAACCTTAATGATACATGTGTGATGGATCAGTTGTTGATGTTATTAAATTAATATAAATTAATAAATAATTAAATACATGCATTATTCATTTACCATATTATAATGATGATAACCATTATTATTATTATTATTATTGTTTAAATAATATTAACATATAATTTATATGTAATCAAATATAGAATTAATTTATTATACATTTACCATATTACAGATAATTAGTAAAGCTAATAGAACTATATGTTTCAATCCCTTAAGTAGGAAACTCTTGACAGTAGCAGTCGGTGTGGAGTGGTGAAAAAGGAGGGTAAGGTATGTCATTGGGGTCATCAGGTGGGCACCCTGCTTCATCGACGTTTCGTTGATTGAAGCCCACAACGTCTCCAGAAGGCTCAACGGTGTACCCAGCGTCCCAGGTACACCCCCCTCCATGCCATACCCTCCATATTCCTGATGGGCTCTGCATGGCAGGGGCGTCCGTCTCCCTGAGTTGGGCTTAAGCCTGACCGCATACCATCTGTCTCTACCTTGCTGCCCAGTTGGGGTCCTTGCGCTTGATCCAAAGCCAGTTACTGCTTTTTTCGGCAGCACCTGACATGGACTTGATGGCCTGTTGGAGAGAGCGACCCTTCACCCCTATTTTTCTCAGCAACCTGGTGGTAGATGTGGCAACAAATCCCCTGCATCCCACCTCTACTGGGAAGATACTGGTCTTCCAGCCGTTCTGGGATGCTTCAGCTGCCAGGTCGGAATATTTGTTTTGTTTTCTCTCATAAGCCTCTTCAACCCCATCTTCCCATGGTACTGTTAATTCCACAACATATACCAGCTTTGTTGATGGAGACCACAGGACCATGTCTGGCCGGAGTGTTGTAGCCACTATTTCTGGGGGAAACACAAGCTTCTTATCAAGGTCCACTTCCAATTTCCAATCCTGCGCTGACTGCAGGATGCTTGCATCCTTAGGTGTTATACTATGCTCTTGATATTGGCCAGCTGGTACGAAATTTGTGAAGTTGACCTGTCTTGCCGATGTTTGTGGGAGATTGTTTGTGGTGGTTCGCTTTTGTTCCAGTATTGATGCCAGCTCTCTGAGTACTTGGTTATGCCGCCAAGTATAGCGCCCTTGGGTGAGACTTGTAGTGCACCCTGATAGAATGTGCCTTAGGGATGCAGGTACTTGACACAGGGAACAGGCGGGATCTTCTCCATACCACTCTTTCAGATTTTGGGGGGAGGGTAGCAGGTCGTATGTGGCTCTGATGACAAAACTCAGCCGCGCTCCCTCCATCTGCCAGATGTCACGCCAGCTGAGCTTTTTCTTCTCCAGACCCTCCCAATTGGTCCATCTCCCTTGCTTGGTCATTGAGACGGCTTTTGCATGTCGCTCTCCCTCCTCTTGTCTCCTGACTTCTTCTACCACTAGCTGTCTCTTCTGCACTGATGTTGCTTTATGCCACAGAACAGTTTTTGGGATAAGTCAGAACCATGCTGTACTTGTCCAACCACATCTCTGAACTGAAGCGCAGACTTTGCACTCTGAACAGCTTCTAATGGAGTCCACTTCCTTCCAGCTACCACCCGGGGGGCCGCTGTTCGAATGACTGCATCCTCAGATTCAGTTAGGGTCATGACGAGCCTTGCTTTGGTGCATTTGAACTCTTCCACGAGCCCTGTGATTGGTAATTCCAACTTGCCATGTCCATAAAGTCCGACGGAACTTAAACAACGTGGAATTCCAAGCCACTGCTTTAGCTGTGTGCTTATCAGCCGTTCCAACTTTTCAACCTTAGAGATGGGGATCTCATACACAGTTAACGGCCACAAGAGTCTTGGGAGTATGCCAAACTGAAAGCACCATAACTTGAGTTTTCCTGGCAACAAGGTCTTGTTGATGCGCTCCATATACATGCTGGTATCATTTTTTAGTTGTTCAAACTGCTCGGTGTCTTTGAGCTTCGCATCATACCATCTCCCCAAGCTCTTTACTGGCATTTCTGAGACAGTTGGGACAGGTGTTCCGCCGACGTGAAATCTCTGGTCTGTAACTTGGCCTTTCACTATGGAGATGCTTCTGCACTTATTGGGCTTTAACTTCATCCTCGCCCATGTTATATTTTGATGAAGTTTTTCCAGCAACCTCTTGGTGCAGGGGACAGTTGTTGTGAGTGTTGTTAGATCGTCCATATAGGCTCGAATTGGTGGTAACCTCTGATTAAATTGTAGCCGTTCTCCTCCCACGACCCATTTCGAGGCTCTAATAATGATCTCCATTGCCATCGTGAAGGCCAATGGGGAGATGGTACAGCCCGCCATGATGCCTACTTCCAGTGGTTGCCAACTTGTGGTGAAGCCTGACGTTGTAATGCAAAACTGTAGATCCTGGAAGTAGTGTTTCACTAAATTTGTGATTATAGTCGGCACCTGGAAGAACTCAAAGGCAGCCCACAGAATTGAATGAGGGACTGACCCATAGGCATTGGCCAGATCAAGGAACAAGACATGGAGATCTTTCCCTTCTTTCTTTGCAGTCTGAATTTGATGCCATATGATGCTGTTATGTTCCAGGCATCCCGAAAAGCCTGAAATGCCAGCCTTTTGAATTGATGTGTCAATAAAGTGGTTTTGTTTTAAATACTGTGTCAGTCGCTGTGCCAACACACTGAAAAAGATCTTGCCTTCAATGTTCAGAAGGTTTATCTGGCGGAACTGTTCAATGGTCGTTGAGTTCTTTTCTTTTGGGATGAACACCCCTCCCGCTCTTCGCCAGGCTTTCGGGATGATTTGCTTTTCCCACGCCACTTTCATGTTTTTCCACAGGATTTTTAAAACATCTGGAGCGTTCTTGTAGACACTATACGGTACGCCGTTAGGGCCTGGTGCAGATGCCGATCTTGCCTTTTTCACTGCCTGCTTCACCTCACTCAGCTTGGGAGGGCTGATATCAAACTGATGTTGTGGTGGTGATATTGGAGGGATGTCAGTGGGGACAACGATAGGTTCATCTTTTTTCTCATCAGTATAGATGATTCTCAGATGCTCTTCAACCTGGTCTTTTGACGTTTTCAGGGATCCACTCTTCTCCTTTATGAATATGCCTTTCACAAATTTAAAAGGGTCTTTGTAGAAATCGGTTCTGGCTTTTTCCTTCTTGTTCCGGCGCATCCGTAGGCTTTCTGCTCGACGGAGTTTTGAGAGTCTGTGCTTTAGGTCCTCTTGAAGGAAATACATAGTTATCTAAACCTTAATGCTAAATGTGTAATGAATGTTATTATTATTATTGTTATGTATTAAATTAATATAAATAAATTAATATATAATTCATATTTTATTAAATAAATAAATAATGGATTCATTATACATTTACAATATGATGATAATAACCATTATTATTAAAATATTTAAATACAAATTAATATTAATACATTAATAAATATAAATGTATAATAATAATTGGATTTATTGTACATATGATGATGATTATCATCAAATATTAATCAATGTCATAAAACACAAATTATATAAAAAAAAAAAAAAAAGATAAATAGAAATATAATCACTTTATAAAATCTGAACAATTCAATAATTTGCTAATGAAGTAGTGTGCCGGGGACGCTTACTTGAAGGCGTTGTAAATGGACCTGAACCAGCACACGTATGAGCAGGGCGTGAAGAGGACGACCCAGATGATGGACATGCCGAAGTTCGTCACTCCTCCTCCCCCGAACATCCACGCCATACAGCCGAAGAAGTTCACCAGCAGCGTGGAGCCGTACACTGAGGAACACAGCAGATCGCTCACTCTACTGACCGGGTTATTTGCACAGGTGTGTGTGTGTGTCTGAGAGAGAGAGAGAGAGAGAGTGAAAGATAGCAGAAACCCTTCATTGCCCAAGAGTGTACAAGAGAATAATGCTCTATATGATGTTACACACCACTTCAGAGAGAGAGAGTGTGTGTGGGAGAGAGAGAGAGTGTGTGTGTGTGTGTGTCTGAAAGAGAGAGAGAGAGAGAGAGTGTGTGTGAGAGAGAGTGTGTGTGTGTGTGTGAGAGAGAGAGAGAGAGAGAGAGCAAGAAAATGCAGCTGTCACCAAATAGAGTAAATGCTGCAAAATGCACAAAGGTTATGATGCACTTACTGAGCAAACTAAAGCCATAGCAGGTTAATCACTAAATGAGGCTGACAGACACTACACACACACACACACACATCTGTGACATGCAGTCGACTCGATGACATCACACAACTAACAAAATAATGCTTTGTTCCATGCCATGAAAAATATTTCTTAATATTAATATATTCTTAATATTTAAAAATTCTTACAAAAAAAAAGAAAAAAAAAGAATGATGATGCAATATTCTAAATAAAGAAAGCATGCAATTCCACTCAAAAGCCACACATTAAGAATACCTGAGGAGGGATCCGCTACAGCACTGTCTCTACAGCAACAGATGACCATAATTACTATATATATTTACAGTGAAGAAATGCAATCAAGTGTGAATCACCAATAATGTTATTAAAATAAAAATAAAGCTTATTTATTGGCGTTATTTTGAGACAAATGTCGTCTTAAAGGGATACTCCACTTTTTTGGGAAATAGGCTCATTTTACAAGTCCCCCAGAGTTAAACTGTTGAGTTTTACCGTTTTTGAATCCATTCAGCCGATCTCCGGTTCTGGCGGACCACTTTTAGCATAGCTTAGCATACATCATTGAAGTGGACAAGACCATTAGCATTTCTCAAAAAAAAATGACCAAAGAGTTTCGATATTTTTCCTATTTAAAACTTGACTCTTCTGTAGTTACATCGTGCACTAAGACCGACGGAAAATGTAAAGTTGCGATTTTCTAGGCTGATATGGCTAGGAACTATACTCTCATTCCTGCGTAGTAATCAAGAAACGTCACTGCCGTACATGAGTAGCCTATTTTCAGGCGCTGCGTCATATCATTACGCCTGCTGCACTCATGTACGGCAGTGAAGTTTCTGCATTATTACGCAGGAATGAGAGTATAGTTCCTAGCCATACCAGCCTAGAAAATCGCAACTTTACATTTTCCGTCGGTCTTAGTGCACGATGTAACTACAGAAGAGTCAAGTTTTAAATAGGAAAAATATCGAAACTCTTTGGTCATTTTTTTTTGAGAAATGCTAATGGTCTTGTCCACTTCAATGATGTATGCTAAGCTATGCTAAAAGTGGTACCGCCAGAACCGGAGATCGGCTGAATGGATTCAAAAACGGTAAAACTCAACAGTTTAACTCTGGGGGAGTTGTAAAATGAGCCTATTTCCCAAAAAAGTGGAGTATCCCTTTAAGGATTTTCAGTTTTGTTCAAGGTAATTAACAGATTTTTAATAATGGAAGAATAAGTAAAATATGGTATTTAATGCGCACCAGCTGTCGGGGAGAAATGCATAATAATTAACATGATAATAAACAGCTGACTTTTACATTTATTGACATGACATGTTAGATTAAATATCATAACTCAAATTTTGTTGTCCATCTTAGAGATAATCACCATATTTATAACGAAACCAGCATATTTAAAAATATGATATTATTCATATCATGTATGCGTATACTGTAAAGCTTTATTAAATTATGATGATGATCATTCAGTGCTTTCAGAATCTTTACTTTTTAAAATAATTTTATGTTATTTTTAAGATGAACACATATTAATAACAGTATATTTATTGAACAATCTATTATTTTATTGCCACCTCATACATTTATATGAGTTTTAAACAAAACAAAACGCTTTTATGATTTATTTTCACACTAAATATGTTGCTCCATCAATTCTCAATTAATTTTTTTTATTTTTTATAATTTTATTTTATTTTATTTTTTTACTGAGCAATGTCATATGATATATACACTCACCGGCCACTTTATTAGGTACACCTGTCCAACTGCTCGTTAACACTTAATTTCTAAGCAGCCAATCACATGGCGGCAACTCAGTGCATTTAGGCATGTAGACATGGTCAAGACAATCTCCTGCAGTTCAAACCGAGCATCAGTATGGGGAAGAAAGGTGATTTGAGTGACTTTGAACGTGGCATGATTGTTGGTGCCAGAAGGGCTGGTCTGAGTATTTCAGAAACTGCTAATCTACTGGGATTTTCACGCACAACCATCTCTAGGGTTTACAGAGAATGGTCCGAAAAAGAAAAAACATCCAGTGAGCGGCAGTTCTGTGGGCGGAAATGCCTTGTTGATGCCAGAGGTCAGAGGAGAATGGCCAGACTGGTTCGAGCTGATAGAAGGGCAACAGTGACTGAAATAACCACTCGTTACAACCGAGGTATGCAGCAAAGCATTTGTGAAGCCACAACACGCACAACCTTGAGGCGGATGGGCTACAACAGCAGAAGACCCCACCGGGTACCACTCATCTCCACTACAAATAGGAAAAAGAGGCTACAATTTGCAAGAGCTCACCAAAATTGAACAGTTGAAGACTGGAAAAATGTTGCCTGGTCTGATGAGTCTCGATTTCTGTTGAGACATTCAGATGTTAGAGTCAGAATTTGGCGTAAACAGAATGAGATCATGGATCCATCATGCCTTGTTACCACTGTGCAGGCTGGTGGTGGTGGTGTAATGGTGTGGGGGATGTTTTCTTGGCACACTTTAGGCCCCTTAGTGCCAATTGGGCATCGTTTAAATGCCACGACCTACCTGAGCATTGTTTCTGACCATGTCCATCCCTTTATGGCCACCATGTACCCATCCTCTGATGGCTACTTCCACCATGTCACAAAGCTCTAATCATTTCAAATTGGTTTCTTGAACATGACAATGAGTTCACTGTACTAAAATGGCCTCCACAGTCACTAGATCTCAACCCAATAGAGCATCTTTGGGATGTGGTGGAACGGGAGATTCGCATCATGGATGTGCAGCCGACAAATCTGCGGCAACTGTGTGATGCCATCATGTCAATATGGACCAAAGTCCCTGAGGAATGCTTCCAGCACTTTGTTGAATCTATGCCACGAAGAATTGAGGCAGTTCTGAAGGCAAAAGGGGGTCCAACCCGTTACTAGCATGGGGTACCTAATAAAGTGGCCGGTGAGTGTATATATATATATATATATCCTAATTGCAAAAATTGTGCAATTAAGTTTTAATTGTATTTTTTATGTGCATTGCACTTCTGAAGTCAACAGCATTTAAAAATTAAATAAAATTATAGAGTCAGAGAAAGTTACATTAAACACACACACACACACACATACACACATATATATATATATTCTGCAATCATACACTAGGAGAAAAAAAAATTCTGGTGTACCCTATATTTTATATATATATATTTTACAAAGATTCTACAGACCTCCTGCAGTTACACACACACACACACACACACACACACACACACACACACACACACACACACACACACACACACACACACACACACCACTAGGGGACCAAGAGTATTAAAACAACTAAAGTCTGTCGAGTGATTAGATACTTTGGACATGCTCATCTGAACACTTAACTCAACTCAACAGAGTGTTTGTGAACTGTATATCATCTATGTGTGTGTGTGTGTGTGTGTGTGTGTGTGTGTCCGGACTCACAGATCCACAGGTAGTACAGTCTCTTGCACATGGTGCGGTGCTGGTCCGGGATATCCTCAAAGTCCTGATGGAAACACGGCCGTAGAGGAATGAAGCCAGGCAGAGGAGGGAAGTTGTTTTCTACAGGACAGACATAAAGCAGAGCATCCATGGAACACACACTTGCGTATCGCTGAGTTATTAATGACTGGGATCAAGGTCCTACCAGCCATTGGGGAACAGGCGACGACTATTAGTTCTTCAGAGCTGTCAATCTATCAAACCTACATATGAACAGAAGGGACACACACTGTAAGGTAATATTCTGGACATTTGCAGTTTTATTGACACACGTTGACCAACATTAGGGCATGCAGGGGTAAGTTGTCACAATGCAACCTACTATAAATATCAAACATCAAAAAGTCTTAAAATTATTTAAATTTAGTTATATTAAAATTGTATTATTTAAAATTAGGGTTGGGAATCACCAGTAGCTCCACAATAATATATTATCATGATTCTTAAGCAACAATACGATATTATTGCACAATACGATATTATTGCACTTTCATACATGGGTATTGCATTTAAATATATTATCTTTTTGCAAAATGTCCCCAAAGGAAAACTTGTTCCTCCACTCCACATTCTTGTTCAATATTTTCAGCCTTTCTCATATTTTAGACATATTTAATAGAAATGACAGTAGCCAAATAAAAATGTTTGCACATTTCAATGTTTGCACACTTAATTCAACGTATTTGTTTGTACAATACATTTTGTTTTAAGCAATTTTACAAAGAAAAAACCTTATTAAAACCCTATTGAACAAGCCAAAGGTGATGCTATACTAAAAAAAAATCACTAAAATCAAAGATAAACATTAAACTGACTTCATCTTTTTTATATGATTTATTTTTGAAGCAGAAATACATATCAGCCTAAATAAGTGGGTTATTTTCAACTACACTCTCAGAAAAAAAGGTACAAAAGCTGTCACTGGGACAGTACCCTGCAAAAGGGTTCTCATATGTATAATGTATGTACTAATATGTACATTTTTGGTACCAATATTTACCTTTGAGGGACTAATATGCACTCTTTAGGTACAAAGGTGTAACTTTTGAAAAGGTGTATTATCTCGTGCTACAGTAAAAACCTACACTTTTGATACAAAAAAAGTCATGAAATAGTATCCCTTATAGTTACTGAGATAAATAACCCTTGACGATGTCCCTGCTGTGTGACAAACATGTTCTTCACCAATCTGAAGTTCAACACTGTATTGCGTCCTGTAGAATAGAGGAAGTAAGTATCGTGTTGCATGTCTCGATCTGCAGCTGAGTGTGTTAAGAGCTCTGGATTAAGAGGAAGGATCACAGAGAGTGCTTTCTAAAGTGGCCCATATTGACACATTATTAACGTGCATCTCAACATTCACCTTTACACGAGTGTTGTTTACAACCCTGATGTTGCATTTGTTTGATTCCCGTCTATTTACTTCAAACCCAGAGCGAATGAGATTCATCCGTCATGTCGCTCGCGCTAAGCCTGGCATTAACAGAGAATGAATGGAGAGGGAAATAATCGCCTTACCTTCTCCTGCGCACCTTCTGCGCTGCTCTTACAATAGCATGGCCTTCTAGTGAATACTCGAACACTTATTCATACTACATAAAACACCGTGCACACACTACAGTAAGCAGAGCTGCTCGTTTCTTAAGAAGTTTGTGTAATCTTTGAGTGATTTGAGTTCATTCCCCGCATATCCAGACAGATCAGAGACTAGGCTCACGGATTTTAGCCAATAGGAGAGGCGCATTAGGTTCTGGGCACGCCCCCTTTCACCTCGTTGGCCAATCAGCGCCATGGAACGCGGTTGCTCTCCGCGGTGCTGAAGTTGTTGTTTTGTGAGCGTGTTAAAGAGAAACCTTCGACCTTCCGACTGACCTGATTATCATATGTGAGTTTTTTATAGTACACACACTCTTTAAAATAAAGCTTCTTTACTGGCATCGATCGTTCATTAACATAAATGGAATCTTTTCAATGCAAAAAAGGGTTATTTATAGTGGATAAGTTGATTAAAATGTTCTTTGCACTAAGAAACAAGTGTTCACTGAAGGGTTCTGCCATTGAAACCATTATAAAAAATAATGTAACCATTATTTTTAAGAGTGAAAACAAATGCATTCTCCAATAAGTAGCTACTTATGCTTCTGAAGCCAATCGCAAGAGATTCCAAAAAAAAAAACAGAAAATGGATGCATATCTTGTTGACAAAGCGGTGCCTTTTTTGAGCAATTAAAATAAATGTTGCATCAAATTATTCAATAAATAATGAAAACTCGGTCTTGAGAACCTCATGCACTTGCATTGTTTAACCACTAAGGGGCAGAGTTTCTTTAAATGATGCCATTGCTACTTCACAGCTTCATATCTTGCTGTCATTTATGCTCACACATGTTTAGACTGCCTTTATCCTTTCTTTCGATTTGTACACTCTTAAAACACTCACATACACTTCTAAAGGAATAACTGATACTAACTGATATATTCACCTTATATATTCTACATAGAAAAAAAGGCGTTTTTATCTTTCAATCTTTTTTTTGTTTATGTTATCAGATAAACTGCATGAAACGAGAGGAAGGATGAGGGTGGAGATTAAGTGTCAGTGGGACTGAGCGCCATCATTTACACTGAGAGGCTCGCGCTCATAATCTCGCGCTCGAGGATCATCTGATCTCAGGTCAGGTCAGCCAGATCAGGAGAGAGAGAGAGAGAGAGAGAGAGAGAGAGAGAGAGAGAGAGAGAGAGAGAGAGAGAGAGAGAGAGACAGACTCGTGCAAACCTCATCTGCGTGTTTCAATGTCCAAGTGTTGGGAAATAACTCAGTCCATCGTGAGGGAACTGAAATAAACTCTTCCGAAGATGATGCGAGGATACCGACCGGTGAGTTGCTACACTTTTATCTGTGCTAAATATTACGTTCAACAGTTTGGGTGTTCTGTGAAAATTATGCATGCTTTTTTTTCACACGGGAAAATTATTTGAACTTCTTTTATAGCCTATTTGAAAACGTTATCCTCTCAATCGTAACATTTAGGCTATGTCCACAAACATACATTTGAAATTTTTAAATCTAAATGTTTATTTTTTTTTTTTTATCATAACTACTGCGAAATAGGCTACCATATTGTGTAGAAATAACAGTTTTATAATCTCTTGCATGATGAATTGTGACATCTCACAACTAGGGATACTGAAATATTACTTGCACTAATAACCCCTGCATGTCTGTTTTTAAGTATTATTACAAATGATTTCCGATAACTTAATCCTGATTACATTGGGATACAACAAGAAAAGTAATGTTTTTAGGATCAGAGTTCTTTAACAAGTGCACACTTCTTACAGTGCGATATCAAGAACAGATGATTCATTTTAGTGCTGTTTTTCTATAGGGCAATAACCGAAATAATAATATAAAAAAAAATATCCACACATTGCACTTGCATTATGGCTTTTGTTGTTGTTGTTGTTAAAATCATGGATTTGCGGATTACAGTAGCTTTACCCCAGCGTTTCAGACACAACAGATGTAAAGATTTCTCTGCTGCACTCATAATGTCTCATAACTGGCCTGTGTGTGTGTGTGTGTGTGTGTGTGTGTGTGTGTGTGTCTCCATGGTCTCCTCATAGACTCCAGTCTCCAACTCGACCCTGTCCTTCTGCGGCACGGAGAACTCCTCCGCGTATAAGGTGGACAATGGCCTTCTGAACAACGGCTGCTTTCTGGACGCTCTCGGTGTGGTTCCTCATGTGTTCCTGCTGTTCAGCACCTTCCCCATCCTCTTCATCGGTGAGAGCCAGTGTGTGTGTGTGTGTGTGTGTGTGTGTGTGTGTGTGTTCCTGCTGTTCAGCACCTTCCCCATCCTCTTCATCGGTGAGAGCCAGTGTGTGTGTGTGTGTGTGTGTGTGTGTGTGTTCCTGCTGTTCAGCACCTTCCCCATCCTCTTCATCGGTGAGAGGCAGTGTGTGTGTGTGTGTGTGTGTGTGTGTGTGTGTTCCTGCTGTTCAGCACCTTCCCCATCCTCTTCATCGGTGAGAGCCAGTGTGTGTGTGTGTGTGTGTGTGTGTGTTCCTGCTGTTCAGCACCTTCCCCATCCTCTTCATCGGTGAGAGCCAGTGTGTGTGTGTGTGTGTGTGTGTGTGTTCCTGCTGTTCAGCACCTTCCCCATCCTCTTCATCGGTGAGAGGCAGTGTGTGTGTGTGTGTGTGTGTGTTCCTGCTGTTCAGCACCTTCCCCATCCTCTTCATCGGTGAGAGCCAGTGTGTGTGTGTGTGTGTGTGTGTGTGTGTGTGTGTGTGTGTGTGTGTGTGTGTGTTCCTGCTGTTCAGCACCTTCCCCATCCTCTTCATCGGTGAGAGCCAGTGTGTGTGTGTGTGTGTGTTCCTGCTGTTCAGTACCTTCCCCATCCTCTTCATCGGTGAGAGGCAGTGTGTGTGTGTGTGTGTGTGTGTGTGTGTGTGTGTGTTCCTGCTGTTCAGCACCTTCCCCATCCTCTTCATCGGTGAGAGGCAGTGTGTGTGTGTGTGTTCCTGCTGTTCAGTACCTTCCCCATCCTCTTCATCGGTGAGAGGCAGTGTGTGTGTGTGTGTGTGTGTGTGTGTGTGTTCCTGCTGTTCAGCACCTTCCCCATCCTCTTCATCGGTGAGAGGCAGTGTGTGTGTGTGTGTGTGTTCCTGCTGTTCAGTACCTTCCCCATCCTCTTCATCGGTGAGAGCCAGTGTGTGTGTGTGTGTGTGTGTTCCTGCTGTTCAGCACCTTCCCCATCCTCTTCATCGGTGAGAGCCAGTGTGTGTGTGTGTGTGTGTGTGTGTGTGTGTGTGTGTGTGTTCCTGCTGTTCAGCACCTTCCCCATCCTCTTCATCGGTGAGAGGCAGTGTGTGTGTGTGTGTGTGTGTTCCTGCTGTTCAGCACCTTCTCCATCCTCTTCATCGGTGAGAGCCAGTGTGTGTGTGTGTGTGTGTGTGTGTGTGTGTGTGTGTTCCTGCTGTTCAGCACCTTCCCCATCCTCTTCATCGGTGAGAGGCAGTGTGTGTGTGTGTGTGTGTGTGTGTGTTCCTGCTGTTCAGCACCTTCCCCATCCTCTTCATCGGTGAGAGCCAGTGTGTGTGTGTGTGTGTGTGTGTGTGTTCCTGCTGTTCAGCACCTTCCCCATCCTCTTCATCGGTGAGAGGCAGTGTGTGTGTGTGTGTGTGTGTGTTCCTGCTGTTCAGCACCTTCCCCATCCTCTTCATCGGTGAGAGCCAGTGTGTGTGTGTGTGTGTGTGTGTGTGTGTGTGTGTGTGTTCCTGCTGTTCAGCACCTTCCCCATCCTCTTCATCGGTGAGAGCCAGTGTGTGTGTGTGTGTGTGTTCCTGCTGTTCAGTACCTTCCCCATCCTCTTCATCGGTGAGAGGCAGTGTGTGTGTGTGTGTGTGTGTGTGTGTGTGTTCCTGCTGTTCAGCACCTTCCCCATCCTCTTCATCGGTGAGAGGCAGTGTGTGTGTGTGTGTGTGTGTTCCTGCTGTTCAGCACCTTCTCCATCCTCTTCATC